>NC_137643.1:9153902-9326402 GCF_963383615.2 Lipophrys pholis | reverse complement strand
AAGCACATTTTATCTCGTGAGCAGTTCAGATATGCTTTACATATTTCAAATTCAAAAAAGTGTTTATTAGGCACAAATGGATTCACGTTTGGATTAATTAAATAAAATTAAAAGTACAACATGGTGAAAACTGATTTTAGTCGGTTTATATGCGTTTGACCGAAAAGAAAACTGCTTCTAATCAATAAGGTAGTTCTTCAGTTCTTTACAAGTTGTAAATGCTTGGATGCAATCCTCTGCTGTTTCCTGCATTATCTATTGCTTATGTTGATCAAAATGTATTATAATGGGTCTCTGTTGAGTAGTCCCCCCCCCCCCCCCCCAAACATTTAGGCATTAGTTCATCGCATCAGGCTTAAATGCAAAATGATTGAATACGTTGTCATATGTCAAGAATATTTCTGTACTTCTCCATTCCACTTTTTTTAATTTATTTTTTTCTAAACCTGTCCTGAATTGGTAAATACCTACCCTATGGAAATTGTTCTAGGTTCACATTTCCACATTTGTTTTTTTATTTTTTGTCCTAGGCAGTGCTGTCTTTTCCTTTCTGTATCCCAATGACATGCTCTGTCCACAAATTACAGTATAAAGAGTAAATGTGAATCTTGTCCAGTCTCTTGCAATCAATCTCCCACATATACTAAGGTGTAACATACAATTTACAATTGTTGATAATCAGGTGATGATGAAGAGGATGAAAAAAACTTTGCTGATGCCTTCTTGCATGCACATAAAAATGTTTAATATGAAATTGGATAGCATCAGAATCACAGCCCATATTTGCAAAGCTGCGGGAGGACGCGGAGCCAGGATGCGTCTCATCGAACTGCACCCGTGTTCAAGTTTTATAGATTTCTGACACAAGCTCCGAATGGAGAGTGTCCAGACAGGTGATTTAGATATTATGACTCAACGATGTCAAAACATCGGCCCACTGAACAAAAAGTGGTCCAAAACGCATCTACATGTACGCATGAACATTGTTGTATTCACAAGATGAAAGGTTATCAAAGTGGTGAGTTTCTCCATGCAGACTTGAAAAGTTCAATGCCTTGTGACCAAAACAATAAATGGTCATAACTCAGACATTGTGCAGTGTGCATTCAACTTCACATGTTGTCTCCCCTTGCCTGTCATGATCTACTTCCCTCATCATTTTAATGACAAATCAATAATCATACAGGCAGTTTGACTTAACAGCTTGTGACCCGTCTCCTTTAACTGATTCTGGGTGTCTTAGATGTAAATAATTTTTATAATGTCCATTTTTATGTCATTTGTCAACTAGTTCTCGCTGTCAGATAGACGTCCACATTACGGCCTGGACGGATGGACGTGTTTTGGACGTCTATGGACGTTGCTTGCTCAGTGGGATGGTTTTGTTTGGGGGTCTTCACACAGGCCAGCTGTCACAACAGGATGAACAAGGATGATCAACGACATAACTTATCCACTCCACTTCAGACTGGCTGGCGCCAGGGTAAGAGCACAAAACGTATCCTCCGATCACACGCAAAAGTAGCCGATAAAAACAAGAAGAAAATATGAAAACATACTTCACAATAATTAAAACTTTTTTTTTTTAATGTCAAGGATGATTTGGAAAATGTACCAAAGCAACTGAGAAAAACTAAATGGCGAGACCCCATGCAGCAGTAGGACATCGCGCCATCTCCAAGGTCCAAGACCTGTTGAGGTGCACAGTTATGGGGAGTTATAGCGATCTCACCCATAGACGTTATAAAGGATATATGATGTCTATGGTTTGAAAGAACAAGGTGGAGCAGAGAAGGCTGGAATTAGAAAAGAGGAATGTTCTGGAAACAGATGCAACAAAATATGCTAAGCTTGGCAATTTTTTAATTAAAACCAGCTCACTCTGAGAAACAACAAATGACGATGGAACGTTTAAGATGTTTAACTTTGCCTCCAAACCACTGTTAAATTTGATAATCAAGTCAGTGAATTCTGTGACGTTGTGGCACAACACAAAAGTATATAATTTGAATAATAGTATGAGAAACGCCAGCAACAAGATGTGTTGATGTCATAACTATGATGTGGCAACATCAAAGCTGTGATGTCACAACCTGTCATTCATGCATGGAAGATAGATTGTAATGTCACAACTGACAAACTTATCACGAAGTGAAAAGCAGTTTTGTACTATTTGCTCTATTCTCATCGCCTTCCCAAGCTTGCCTTGCCTTCACTCATCGAAAACACTTTTACACAATTATTAGCGAGTGTGATTTGTTCAAATCAACCAAAATGTGGTTAGTACCTGTCCTTAGTAATTCGCTGTATTCATTTAACAAAATCTCAGAGGACATGTTGACACATTCTTTTTTGTATTTACACCATTAATGCTTTCTTTCAAAAGGCAACAGTTTGCAGTAAACAGGATCCAAGATAGATCAAAGCACAGATCTACTGTACATCCCCAGGCCAGCAGGCCACAGCATCAGAGAAACAAATTACTGAACATTGTTGACATGACCCTTGGTCTGGGTAAAGCTAGTTTGAAGGTAATGAATGACTCCAACCGCTTATTTCAAGTCGAGACCTTGATTCATCACATGCACAGTTGTACACAGTATAGTATGCAGTGAAATGTGTTTAATAACAGACCTAAGCAACTTTGATCATAATAAGAATAAAGCCAAAACACACAAGACATGGACATATTTAGGTGAATATATATTATGTAGAAATTCAGCAGGTAAATGAATCAAATAAATCAAAGTGTAAAATAGTACAAACAAAGTGCATATACAGGGCGAATATAGACAGTTTGTCTATTATTTCTAAGTTAAAAACACATTGACATTTAACAGTGAGCTTTGAGACAGACATTAAGTCCTTGTAGACTGGATTCAGCCAGAATATGGATATTTAGATTTAGTTCCCTTTTCTCTGTGTATAACGTTTTGTTCCTACTCCTATATAGACCTCATCCGCTGTTTACAACACCATGAGCGATCTAAGCTCCCGACGTTCAGAGATCAGTAGCTGGCAGGGTCGTATAACTTTCACCATTAGCCTAGTGGACCAGGAAATCACTGCATTGGAGCAGGTACACGAACTTCACTATGCTTTACTTAAAAAAAAAAAAACTACATGAAGGTCATGACCTTTCAAAGTGACAGAAATTCTGAATATCAAAAGCTATTTTCAATTATTCACTAGTCGGTTAATTCACTGTGTTAACATTGCTCCCCTGTGTTCAGGTGAAACAAAGTGTCGAGGGTTACTTCCAGGACATACAGATGTACTCTCACCTCACAAAGAAGTGTTCGTTCCTCAGTGACAGTTTAAATCCGACAGTTATGAGACAGAACAGCATCTTCACCGAGCTGCAGAAGGAGCAGAAGCTGAATGATGACATCAGAGAAGAGCTGGAAACACTGAATTACGTCCTGGAAGACAAACAGAGGTGAAACAGACACGGCCCAAGCCACATCTTAGTCTTTATTCTCATTTGTTGTTTGTGCGATTCGAACTGGGACGTGAGACACTTCCTGTTTTCATTCTTCCGAGTTCCCAGCTTCAGGAGCACACCATAAATCGCTATGGCTCCTGTCTCACTGTGTTTCCCAATCCCTCTTCCAGCTCGCTGAGTAAGCACCGTGCTCAGCTGCACTATGATGTTCTGGACAAGCGTGATGCCGTTGACCTTACCACTAAATGCATCAACCAACCAGCCAATGTCTTCTTCCAAAGTCAGCCCATGGGTCTACCTAAGCGCAACCATGTGAGCTACGACCAGTGGTTGTCTCACTGCAAAAACCTGAAGTTGTTGGCGGAAAAACAGATAAAGGATGCTTCTACTTTAAGGGTCAAACTGCCGTGCGCACTATCAAAAGTAAGAATTCCATCATCTAAGTGTCAAGAAGATGGTTCTAATTTGATAATCACAATCACCACTGTTAGTTGGCCTCGTCTGGACTGTTAGTGCTAACATGTGTGACCATTACAGATAAGAAATGCTCAAAAGGAGCAGCATCGGCGCATAGCTGACTCCCTGAAGAAGTGTTGCTACCAACTGACCAGGACACAGCAGAGACTGACGGCGGAGAAGAAGCAGGTCAGTCTTTTGGTTTCCATCATCGGTGGAATGACTTTACCGAACCTTCGTACGGTCTTTATACGGTCTTTGTTTTAACCTGCAGGTCATTCAAGAGATTTCTCATCTGACGAGAGACTTACAGAGAATGGGACATGAGACAAGGAAATCTATGTCCAAGCTGCAGGAGGTCGATCACCGCCTGGAAATCCTCAATCAGAGACGCAGATCTGAACTCTGTCAAGACCATGTGAGTGCTCAACCAAACATGACTGCAGTCACAACACACAAAATCCCTGATGAGTTTCATTTGCAGTTTTTAGGACCATCACTGTTGCTTTAGCTCTCTTTTTTTTTTTCTTCTTCTAGCCGTATTACAGCCTGATAAAGGATAAATATGGCTGGACTAGAAGAATATCTGAACTTCAGGAGCCGTTAAAGAAATCTGAGTAAGTCAACACTAAGTCAGTTTTAGTCTTTCACATTGAAGATCACAATCCTCCCTCTCCAATGACCCCTGTGCTGACTTCATTCACAGGTACAACCTGCAGTGTGCAGAGAGTCATCTGTCGAAGCTGGAGGACAAAATGTTTGAAAAAGCTCAAGCCCTTCACTTGGTGCAAAGTTGCCTGTACCAGTATGAGAGGTTCACACTCAGCCACCCCAACACTTTGTACATGAACAGGCCCAAGGTCCCAATGCGAAAGCTCTAGATGGAGTGATGTGCTACTGCTACATGTGGTCCCATTCCATGTGATGTTGCCATTTACAGTTTTTCTCAGTTGCTTTGGTACATTTCTCAAATCGTCCTTGACATTTGTAAAAACAATAAGTCCATTCCTCAGAACAATTTGGTCAAATTTGCAAAACAACAGGGATTACCTGCAAAAGCCAGTCTCTTGCTCAAAATTCTTAGTTCATCCCTAAAAAGTAAATATGTCACTGAACATGTCAGTGCCATCAGAATTGCTTAGTCATGTTGTAAATATAACAGCGTAGTCTGGACGGATGTTCTGATGTAAAATAAGGCAACTGATTGCAAGAAACTGGACAAGATTTACATTTACGCAGGGCCCACAGGCCCCAACATAGGCCACCAGGCCAAGACCGGACAGAGTGCAGATTACCCGGGCCGTGCAGGCCGGGACCCCTCCATCCAGATTGGGGAGCCCCCCCCGCAACCCCAGGAGTCAGGCCTCACTGGCTCCTGGGGTTAGAGCTAATCCAGGTCTGCTCTACTCTACTCTACTCTATTGCAGGTCAGTCAACACCTACATTGAACCTGGACAGAGGGGAGGTCTCTCGTGCAGCAGGAGAATAACAATGTGGCTGCAGAATGGATGGTACCGGAAGAGTTCTGGGGGTGAGTAGTTACTTAAGGTAAGTTGGGCATGACACTTTTATGGTTAGTTCACATTCCCCTGTTTAATGCTGACCAGAGTTCTCTTTAGCCCCGTTTCCACCGCACAAAAAGTGCAGGGATGGAGCGTTACGGAGCAGTATGGGTACCCAGAGCCAAATCTGGTGCTCGTTTCCTCCGCAGAAAGTACGATTAAAATGTAGGCAGGGTTGAGAGCTCAGCAGATATGTGAGATTACTGTTGCAACGTCACATATCTGAGGAGCTCTCAACTCCTACTACATTTTAATTGTACTTTCTGCAGAGGAAACGGACACCAGATTTGGCTCTGGGTACACTTTGCCATACTGCTCCAAATTATCTAAAGATATAGAAACACGAGATGGTATTATTTTGTCCTCCAGTACCACTGTGTGGAACCTGGGAGGGTTTTTTTGACCAGGATTTATCCTTCAACTCCCGCTGTTGGGGCTGAAGATTCCATGAACTCCTCCAGAGGTTTTTCCCCCAAAGGAAAACACCAGCAACAATAAACAGGCCATAAAACAGCAGGGGAGCGAGCCAGACCCCGGAAGTGGCCAATGAGGATGCTTGAATCCGACCCGAACACCACAGGGGTCCAAAACTGAAGTTGGTGAGACCACTTTCTACCAACGCTCTCGGCTTCTCAACTGACCATCGAGGGAGACACATGTCTCTGCTTGCCTCAGGATGGTAAAGAGAGCAAAAGAACAGAAGAAACACCAACGCCAGCCAGCTGGACGAGCAGGACCCAGTTTGGACTACATCTTCTGTTTTCCTCTATTTTTCCTGTTTTTGGGTGATTCTGGAGACCAGAGCCAGCGTCTCCTCTTCTCCTCTCCTCCTTCAACTGCCTTGCTGTCCACTCCTGCAGCTAAAGCCAGGCCTCTGAATTCAGGATGCTGAATTCAGACCCTGTAACAGCCAGTTACCAGAGCCTCCCAGAACAAACAACAGAACCGGAGGGTGAGAGCTTTTGTCTGGGCAGAGAATAGTTAGAATGATGTTCTGTTGAAAATGCAATGTGTTTCAATGTGCCGCTCAGAAGGCCGCAGCATCTCATCTGTTTGTGTACGCGCGTTCACACGCCAACCAAGTCCAGGACTCTGGTTTTCCACCTCAGAACCAGAGGTCCAAGTGAGCTCCAGGCCCACTGGGAGCTCTGTGTGGAGGAACCAGGGTTCAGAACCGAGCCTCGCAGAATTCTCTGTCTTTCTCTTGTCTTCATCCTCTCTCATTCTCCCCCTTTCTCCACTAACCCGGATCTCCTCGCAGCCCTGCTCCCCCCCTTATCTGATCGAGATAAGCTCACACAAACTGCATGTAACAACTGCATGATAGCTGCTGCAAGAGCAGATCTGTTTTGATCACAAGAGTTCTAACTGCAGCACCCGACCTCCACTTAGGACTCAGGTGCTCAGAACCGGGCCAACGGAACCGCCCGTTCGTTACGCCCTCGGTAGACTAACTCGCTCCGAGACCGCCCTCGCGCATGCGCGCTCGACGGACGTCTTGTTTATCTGGCCGCTAAGCAACCGCCGCGTCCCCAGAAAGAGCGAGTCAAACGCCTCTAGTGGTCGCGTGGGTCATCGCAATCCCTCTTGACATCCACCTGGTGGACACATCAAGTCATTGCGCTCTCCCTCTGCGCGCCGCCGCACGCTCCTAGTGGTCGTCACAGTCACCGCATTGACCCGCCAACGTCTGCCTCCACCTGGTGGACGTTTGAGGTCATTACACCCCCTCACATTGACCCGAAGACGTCTGCCTCCACCTGGTGGATGTTCGAGGTCATTACACCGCCACCCTCATCTCTCCAGACCACACACGCACACAC
The DNA here is from genome assembly GCF_963383615.2 of Lipophrys pholis. Classification (NCBI taxonomy): domain Eukaryota; kingdom Metazoa; phylum Chordata; class Actinopteri; order Blenniiformes; family Blenniidae; genus Lipophrys; species Lipophrys pholis. The sequence continues at coordinate 9,319,116 of NC_137643.1, read as the reverse complement.
ACACACACACACACATACACACACACACACACACACACACACACACACACACACACACACACACACACACACACACACACACACACACACACACTTACACTTTGTACATAGTGTTTGCTGTTTAATAGATTAGATCTCCGTGTTAGATGTCGTTTGCTATTTGAATGTGTTGATTTATGAGATGATTTCCGAATTATTTATGAATTAATACATTTTTATTAATAAACGCCTGTTAGCTGAATTGTACGCTTCTTGGTGATTATTGTGTATTTATTGTTGACAATTCACTGGTTTGTAACAGTCTGTGCTCGGATCTCACACCTTCCATTCTATTTAAGATTGTTATATTTTATGCAGAAATATTAACTAACTTAAATAAACTTTTTACAAACGAGACTGATATTTTGGTATTAGCTATTTCCAGTTTATCTGGTGGTGCCCCGATTTATTATTAATACATAAATAACAAATTTATGCAAATTAATAATTTTTTTATTAAAAAATTATTTTTGATAATTGCTTCTTTTTTTTTTTTAAGTAATTATTCAATTACTTTAGGAGTTGTTAATGAGTAAATGACCGTTTACTTCCATTAATAATTTCAATTTTTCATAAATTACTTCCAGTGATTTATTACTTTTAGTAATCTATTACTTACAGTAATTATATGCTAATAACCAACCATAAATCCCAACACCGCGCAACCCAAAACGATTTCTAGATGATGACAAATTGTTTTAATCCGGAATAAAAATACGATATGCAGATACAGGTGACTGAGGTTTTTTTTTTGTAAATATAATAATATCCGATTTCCCTAAATAGGAATATTTCAGAATAGACTGGCAAATTCTTGCAGTTACAAAAGGATTGAAAGAAGCAAAGACTTTGCATTTGTCCACATCTGCAGTTTAATATGTTATATTTTACTTGTTTGGCCCTCCAGAGGTCAGATTAGGTTGGATGTGGCCCCTCAGCTAAAATGAGTTTGACACCCCTGGTTTAAACTGAGTCATGGGTTTTTGAGTCATTCATCCAAGTGAACCGGGTGTCTGAATCATTAGTCATTTGAGTCAGTTGCACATGAGCACAATTTCCACCCTCTCCCGGACCTGGACCTCTCAGTTGAATTGTGTCACGAACCACAGGGAGCATTATGAATCAATAGGAAGATGCTGAAACATTTGTGAAGGAAATAAACTATAAGTACACGCAAGTTTTTACTGGTCTGTTTATTCTACATTATTTGTGTTGTTTTTGAGGTTTTTTTTAACCAGGAACTAAGTTAAATAAATCATTAAATGTAAAGTAAATACCAGGTATCCCGAATGGCAAATATACCGTATATATTTGTAAATATACTGAACAAAAATATAAACGCAACACTTTTGTTTTTGCTCCCATTTTTCATGAGCTGAACTCAAAGATCTAAAACATTTTCTATATACAAAAAAAGACCTATTTCTCTCAAATAGTGTTCACAAATCTGTCTAAATCTATTGGTGAGCACTTCTGCTTTGCCAAGATAATCCATCCCACCTCACAGGTGCGGCATGTCTAGATGCTGATAATGCACGGCCCCATGTTGCAAAGATCTGTACACAATTCCTGGAAGCTGAAAACATCCCAGTTCTTGCATGGCCAGCATACTCACCGGACATGTCACCCACTGAGCATGTTTGGGATGCTCTGGATCGGCAACTTGGCACAGCCATTGGAGAGGAGTAGAGCAACATTCCACAACCTGATCATGAAAAGATGAAAGGATATAAAATCCTTTGATAGTATAAATGATAATTTTTCAAAAAGAATACCTACAAACAAATGCAATTAAAACAGCCAAAACCATTACCACAAAATATGAATAATATTCATTTTTATTAAATTGGGGGGACAAATTAAACCCAAAAAAACCCCTACTTTTTTTCTTTTTTTTTTCAAATATTGGAAAAAGGAAAACAATGAATAAAGGCAGAATGACTGAGGAGAGCATCAGCGTCGATACAAATTAATATATTTATATTTTCAAACCAGACCGTTTTAATTTCAATAAGAGATTGCGAGTGTGTGTTTGCCGGTTCACCGTCAGAGTGACCCGGTGTTCAGTGGAGCTTGTTACCGGGTGTCACCTCTTTAACCGGGTCAGATTTATTGTAGCAACGAGCCCTAGCAACGGCGCGAGGGGGCAGAGTCGCGGTCGGGACTTTTTTAGTGAGGGAATGCGAGGCCACACGGACCTGTATAATCACACGCGGATCACACAAACCAACATACGATCACTTTCGATCCACCTCTGCCTGATCGCCGCTTCGAGCTGAAGATGGGATGTAGAGCCTCCGTCGTCCAGCCGCTGACGGCCGCGGAAGGAGGAGAGCAGGTGGGTTTGGAGCTGAAAAACTCTGGTGAAACTCCGGTGATCGGTGTCAATACGACTGTTTACAACCGAACTCTCTATCAGTGTGGAAGGAGGAATAAAAGTTTACTCCATTGCAAGTAAAAAGTGAAAAACAAGTTTGAGCAGTCAGTGGAAAGTGAATTTAGAAGTATGGCACAGTAGATTACATGGTGTCAATCAGTGATGGCCAACACTGATCCTGGGGGAAGCCATAGAAAGTGTAATCTGAGGGACAAATTAGAGCAGATTATTTCATGATGTGTGAGAATTGGATCTAATTGACGTGAAGAGCTGAGTGAATGGAAATGAAGGTCATCATGAATCACTTTTATAATATTGAAAGAACATTATTTGCACCCGTTAATGTGTTTAAGTTGCTCCTAAGATACATATAAGTACTGGGGATTTTATTTCCCCTGGTATCAGTTACTCAATGTGGTCATGTTCATGTCTTGAACTTGAATTTACTGATAGAGATATTCCCCTGTATTCATAGTTGAAGTCAACTTATGTAATGATTCTGCAGGATCGCAATGAAAACTGCCTGTTTTACATCATTGAGGTGTTATCTACTTTTAGTGATTGTTACATACTCAATATTCAGGGAGTGTGATATTTGTAGCCTACTTTTCAGTATCGACCACATCACTCAGAAGTTCCAAAAACAAAGACAAAAACCCAGTTTGGTCAGGTCTAAAGCTCCTTTTCTTCATAGAACAAACGTATCAAACATATGGCCCACAGGACAAAGCTGGACCATCACAACGTTTTTACTGACCCACAGGATGACATTCCAAAGTGTAAAACTGAAGAAAATAGCCTATGTTTTCATTTTTTACGATAAAACTGCTTTTTATGATGTGTCACCTGGGACAACACTGTATTTTGCTCAGGTTTTCTACCAAAATAAAAAAGATTTTTGTATGTTTTCGCATTAAAACAAAGTGAAAATGTGTTTGTTTTTTCTAAAAATTCTATATATTTCATTTTGGCCGTCTGATAACGATCAGTTTGGACGTGTATGTGGCTCCTGAAGGGAAATGAATATTTTGGAGATCAGTTCAACTTTCTCAGGTAAAACTCAGGTTTGTCGCTGCTTTAAAAATGAAGTTGGTTGAACTGAATCATTAGTTTAGGCAAATCTTATTTATGTTAGTGCAGTTATTAAAAGTTTGTTTATCTTTTGTATAACTTCTCTTAAATTTTTTTCTCGAAAAACTCAAGTCACCAGATGGACGACCGTTGAAAGTACCTTTCGTGAGATCAAGTATTTTGTGGCGTATCCTCGTTCCCAGGCTACTGTCTTCACGACGCTATAATCAACACACGGATGCTACCATGACAACGCCATGTCTCACCTACTGTATGGAATAGTGTCCGAACATTTGAAGATTTTTGTGTTTGTGTGCTTCCAGGATGGGCCAGAGAGTAAAGTCGGTGCTCGGGGTGACTCGGCTGTGTCGAAAGGCACCACAGACAGCGGGGTGGTGATGATGGAGAACAGAGAAATGCCTGCGCTGCCTGGAGCGGTGCCCGTAAAGCTCCCTCCGCTCACGTCCGAGAGTGTGAGAGACAGCGAGGCGGACAGGGTAACACGAGCCGGTCAGTAAAACAGCCCTCGTCACTTTGGAGTCCAACACCTATCCATTGCTAAAACACTTCCGTCCAAAACGACCAACTTTTTTTCACGCGTCTGCTGCTCCAGGCCTCCTGCAGAAGGAGAGCACGGCGCAGGAGCGTCTGAAGTCCAGTGAGATCCTGGAGGAGCTGCTGAATGAGGGCATCATATTGGCAGAACAGGCCCGAGGGCCCAACAGCAGGGCTGGAGAGGCTTATAGCATCATGGTGGGTCCCTGCTTGTTGGACCAACTATTCCGTCACCCTGATATTTTGTTTTTTCTACTGTACATAAACACATGGGAGAAATGATCTAACCGAGTGTTTCATGCATGATGTAAGGTGGCAACAACAATGTTGATTAACAAGAGATTGAGACTCAGACATGTAGAAATGCTCCCCTGTGCAGTTTGAGACCAAACCATTGAGAACAGAGGATTTAGAGCAGCCACACACTCTCTATGGTCCCCGTTTGCAGACTTGTTGAAAGTCATTTTAAAAACGCAGGCGGTAGAAATGTTCTAATCGTTTTAAACAATCGTCGCTGAATATTTACGAGTGTGTGTGTGTGTTTTTGTCAGCTGGACGATAACGAAGAGGTCAGACAACGGCCTCCTGCCAGACTGGAGTCTCTGACGGCGAGAAAGACTCACAACAAAGACGAGCTCGATGAAAAGATGAGGCAAGTTGAGGAGAGACGGAAGGTAAACTGTGCTTTCACGCATCAGTACATGTAGAACTGTGCGTTCATGGACCCTGTGCCTCAACACCTCGACACAGTCTTACTCTTATCCCCACACACTCACACGTTCCCTCCTCCACGTCTTTCAGTCACGAGAGGATGAGCTCAAGACTCGCTTGAGGTCCAAGTCCGCACGTGTCCGTCGCCCGCCTCCTGTCTCCACCACCGAGGAGGAGGAAGGTGCAACGCTCACCTTTGTGGAGCCGCTCCAGTCGCCTCTCGCCCCTGACCTGCCTGGAGGTGCCCGAGTTTACGGCCAAGGCCGGGCCGCTGAGGAGGAAGAAGAAGGTGGTGGCAGCGAGTGCAAGACAAACATGAAGAGATCAGACACAGAAGGAGAGAGCAGAGCTGATGAAGGGGAAACTGCTAAGAGGGAGAAGCTGGAGCAAAGCGAGGAAGAGGAGTTGACCCATGTGGAGCAGCTCGGGGGAGACAAAGCCCTCTCAGCCTCCGGGGAGCTGGAGAACGACTCAACCTTTCTACATGCAGAAGACGAAATATTTTGAATTATCGCACAAATGAGCAATTAAAGAGGGAAAGAATGAGGAAGGGAGCGTTTCACACCGTGATGTAGCCTGTTTCCACGTCTAAAGAAAGATTAACAGCAATTTTATGACATTTATATTTTGAGGGGGAAGCTGCTGATGTTAGTAGTCCTTGTTTGTAATACAAAGGTTTTATTATAAAGCGAATTTAATTTACCTGATTTCATTGATATGAATTTATATTCTTGCCAACAGACCAAATTGATTCTCTTGTGTTTAAATCCTGCCTGAGTTGCTCTGCTGAACATAAGATGGCGCTATTTCTGCAAGAAAAACACCACAGTCAGCGGGTGTCACCTGCACTAAGGGGCGCATGACGTTCACACGTGGGGAGAAGCTTTGTGTGTAAAAATGCGTTCAAGTTCTTTTTAATCGACAAAGTCACTCCGTTTCTCTAAGTGTAGTTTGTGTGAATGAAAGACGAGTGAACCATGATTTAGCTGAATCTAAATAGAAAACAAAGCTCAACTTTTCTGAGTTTGACTGTGTGACTCTGCTATGGATATTCAGCTGCTTCCGTGACCTTTGACCTTTAGCTTTCCTCTCTCAGACATGTGCCAAAGAAAAAGCGATGATAATCGATCTCTTCTATAATTAAACATACAACAAACAAAAAAATCCAGATCTTTAATCAGTAACTGTTCCTGTTTTAAATTCTGCTGATGTGTGTCGCAAGGTTGACGTTTTTCCTGAATAATATTAGTGAAAGAGAATAAGTCATGCTCTTAGATGGGTTCTCCATGGAGCAAAGTATCAGGGGAGTCAGAGTCGTCATCATGCTGCACATGAACAGCCACAATACGAGTGTGTAACCTGACCGGGCCCCATTGTTGAGCCCGGGAAACTTAATACTGTACCCCTTCTTTTTTCACCTCTCCACTCAGACTTTAAAAGGCGTTTGGCGGCATTAATAAAACAGTGAGTGAACGGAGACACTGTGGAAATTCGCTTGATCTGGTCGCATTTTATTTGGTAGCACCGTCCTGCTGCTCTCATTCCCAGTGGCGTGGATGCGAAGGCGCCTGTGGCCTCCGGAGTAAGAATTCTGGTAGTTTTTACCCACATGGAAAAGTCAGTGCTCAAATGGATTACTTCATGGTGCCATACAGTGTCCTTCCACCGTTATAAAAGTATCATATGAACCAACTTCACTGGAAGACACTTATTTCACAATGAACCCCATTAATAGGACATGTGGTAATGTTCCTACTGCAAATATGTCAACTCGCTGTGTTACACGTGGAGGCGGGGATGGATATATATACGTATGTAGGCCAGCAACAGAAGGCTCACAGGAGCAGAGTCCCCATGAATGATTAACGTTGCCTCTCACGTTACTGGAGGTGATTTACTCATCCTGGCCGTTCAAAGGGGGATTCAGACATCCAGCAGCTTCACAAGTTATTTTCATCGTGGAGGTTCAACCACTGCCAGCGTTTTCATTTTACCTGATTTAATCAGTGAAAGAGCCCGTGTGCTCTCAAACACATGTAATGGTTGACTGTGCAAACTGCCTTTATGGCAATGAGCCCCAGAATAGATGAAAATTGAACACTGCAGTCTGTGAAACTGCTGGCGGAAAGAGAAACAATATTCACCCGGAACAGCAGGGTTCAAAGTACAAGCCACATTTCTTCTTGGGTGCCTTCTGGCTGTCAGTAGAAACTTGCCAAAACTCTGTCAACCCCCCACTAGTGGCTGGTTCAGAGGGCAGATCCTCGCAGAGGAGTTTCAAAGCTGCACCTGTCTGTTTGCTCACTGCTGGCTGAGGCATGTCTGTCCCCCTCCAACCTGATGTTTCTCAAGAACAGGGTCATACAAAAGCTTGAACATGATGCATCTCAACCCATGAAAAAAGAAAATATGCCAAAAAACTACAGTGATGAGGATACCATGTTGTAAAAGCACACAAAACTTCTTTAGTTTATGTTTATCTAGAATAAATCTAACTAGCCCCCCCCCCCCCCCCCCCCCCCCCTCCACACACTTCATGGGCACAACGAGAAGACAGATCATTGACCTGTTCAATTTTCAACACAATGCAATTATAAAAAAAAGAAAAGAAATGAAAGTTCTTGTTTCTGCATTTTACACAATGTGATGCATTTGTTAAGCTATAACTACCAGGGGTCGAAGTAAAAGTAAAGATGTCACAAAGTGCTTTACAAGGACAAAACATGTGGAACAATCTGTGCGTGGACCCGTAATTTAGAGAATCTGCAGACATTTTTGAAAAGCTCCAAAAAAACACAAACTCAAAAGGACCTTTGTTGACTGGCCCTTAATGAATTGTGATATTGATTTCTGCTTTAAAGAAACTATTAACTCTGGTGTGGCTTCTGTTACATAGTTTAAACTATTCAATTACAAGTAAAAAATAATCTCCCTAGAATTACTCAATATTTCACCTTCTGTGAAAGCAGTGTAGACTCTGGACAGGTCACCAGTCCACCGTGGAGGAAACACAGAGAAATCTACAAACACACACTCACACCCAAAGACAAGTTAGATTAAAAATTTTAAAAAATGCCTCAAGTGCAGGTTTTGGGAAATGGAGTGTAGACAGAAAAGCCCCCTAAACCTGGCCTTGAACCAGGGACCCTTTCTATCAGGTGAGAGTACTTACCACTGAGCAGCCAGCAATTAGTTTTGTAAAGATATGTAGACATAAAGCAGGAATTCTTTCTGTCCAAATAATTCTATTGGCTAAGAAAATGGGTCGGTCCATGGGTTTGAATACAAAGATTGTGGTCCTGATTTATGGTTTTAAAAGTAGCAGAGTGAATACTTGAATACTTACTACATAAACACATTACTTAATTATTAGTCAGACTAAGTCATACAACTTTATGAAATCTATTTTATTTGTATCTTACTCGCTTTTTTTCTTCTTCACTTCTTTAAATATGGTAAAGTTTGATTAAAGTGCACTTGTCGTGGGTAAAGCAGCTCCAGCGTTGCGCGCAGCGCCGCGTTGCGCACAAAGCGCACAAAGCGCAGGCTTCCCAGCTGTTGGTGCGCGCCGGTGGGCGGGCACAGGCGAGCTGAAACGTGGGTGGAGTTTAGAAGCGGCGCATTTAGGAATGGGTCCCAAAACTATTTAGTTTAGACAGCAGGGTCACCAAGAAGAGCTGGAAACACCTGATGGTATCTTTGGGACAATCCGCTCCATATTACTTCCCCCTTCACTGTCGCAAGATCAATCTACCTCCAGGCTTCATCACTACCGAGTTTCACTCTTATTTTCTCTCCTGAAAAGTTACAGAGCCAGCTGATCTCTCTCATCTTCCTCTCTCTTCACCCAAAGAATCACCGATAAGGAGAAATTGCACTATTCTTATAATTTTTTTTAAGTGTTTTTATTTATTGTAATTTGCACTAACGATGCACACCACGCAAAAGGACACGACCTACACGAAGATTTTTGTCGGGGGTCTTCCCTACCACACCACGGATTCAAGTCTCAGGAAATATTTCGAGGTTTTCGGTGAGATTGAAGAAGCTGTGGTCATTACCGACAGACAGACCGGCAAGTCCAGAGGTTATGGATTTGTAAGTACCGTTTGTTTTATCCACCTTCACGCACAGTGTGATTCACATAACAAACTTCGTTTTCAACAAACAGGATCTAATATCACCAGCAGCTGCTGCTGCTGTCTTTCACAACTTCATGACCAACTGATATATCTGCGGTCATGGGGTGTTTATGTTTTGATAAGCAGGTCCTGCTTAAATTTGTCTTTGGCTTCTGTTGCAACCTCGCTCCCACCAACTTGTTGCGCATCGGTCGGTCTGAGCTCTGACGCGTTTTTTTCTGTTTCGCCGAGCTGTCCTCACACTGACAGCTGTGATACAACGAGGAATGAAGGAAAACTCAACGTATTCTCTGGATATTAAGTATATAATAGTGGAAAGGCTGTTTATGACACAAATTTTGATGGCAGATCGAAGATTAAAAAAAAAAAAAAAAAAAAGCATTACGCACATTTCCTTATAGTATTTTCTCTCTGGTTCTTTAAAAAACTGTTTTACAGTGAGGTGTGAATGCATTTTCTATATCTATGTAAGCCTAAACAGGTTTAAATTTAACAGCTCAAAAAGGAGAGATCTGGACAGTTAACTTTTGATAGCGTCGTTTACTACATTATCATACTTTTTGAAATAATATTTGAGTGTCTCAGTAAGACAGGAGGTTTTAGTAAAAGAATAATAAAATTCTTCCATGAACTTGTAATAAATGTGTTGATTTTTTATAATCTGAAATCTTTTTACAGTTTTATACAGACATTAAGACTGAATGTGCCTGAAAGTGTCAAATGTTGCATATAAACAGCATTTTGCTCCTTTTTTCTTCAGTCCATTTTTTTTTCTTGTTTTAATATAATGTATTCAATTAGTCTTCATTGCCTCTCCAGAAAAGCTTGTTGCTCCCTCTGAGTGAAACATTCATGTTAAAAAGGTGTTTGAACAGGGAATTTTAGGGCCTCTGAACATCCGAGTACAGTAATGACATTGAGGCTATGTGGCCGCGTTGAGCCGTCTCAGCCTGGCTCCCATTCACTGCTGACAGTTTCCTCACATCCACACCGGGGTGATAAACGTGTGTGCTGCCAAATAGTGTCCCTGATAGCTACAAGCAGCAGACAACCTTTTGGGTTTTCTACAAGCACACACATGGGATTCCTATCAGCTTGCTTTATATTTGCGCTGTCCGTCAGGTGACCATGGGAGACCGCTCTGCCGCCGATCGGGCCTGCAAGGACCCCAACCCGATCATCGATGGGAGAAAGGCCAATGTCAACCTGGCCTACCTCGGGGCCAAGCCTCGAGTGATGCAGCCTGGTAAAGATGCCCGAGAATAATCGTACAGTTGATGGATCATCAGGTGTTTTCTCACAGATGTAGCGGGGACGTTTGGAAACTTGATTTATTTCTTTATTATTCTCCTGCAGGTTTCACCTTTGGTGTCCCTCAAATTCACCCTGCTTTCATCCAAAGGCCTTATGGGTAAGGACACACGAGTGCACATGTAATTGCAAAGAAATCTGTGATATGAATTGTCAAAATGATTCCAAATATCTGTACATCAGTTTCTCCAGATGTTGACAAATCTCTTTTGATATATTTCATTTCTTTTTCACATAAAATACTGGCTGATAATCAGAGGTGGGCAGTAAGTAATGTTATGCTTGTTTTCTAAAACGACTGTCACCAACACGCCAGCTGAACTACTTTCCTTTTGTTTGTTTGTTTGTTTGTCGTGTGCGTGTGTGGACGATGATGGAAACCTTCCAGCCTGACTCAATGTTATCTATCTTTGGTCCGACAGGCTCCCTCTCGCTTAAGCTAACTGTGCCGGTTTGTGGAATAGTGCTGCAACGTAATCACAGATCAGAGAAAGGAATTACCTGTAGACTCATGCGCACACAAACAAGCTCTCAAAATGGTGATTACAGATGCATGTACGTGGGTTTCATTTTGGCTTTTTATTTATTTTTTTTATTTGAATAGAACGTAGCTTTGTGTGCAGTTATGAAGTGGTGTTGTTAGTTAAACCGTGTGTTTTCTGACTTTAGTGACAAAAAAAATAAGAAAAGAAAAAAGCTGGATTGATTTTTTATTTTTTGGGGGGGGGGTGTTCTCTTTTTTTTTGCTCCTTTTTGTGGAAGCGTGTCAACTTTGCTGAGGAGCAAAGTTTTCTGTATGTTATCATTGCTTCTTGTGGGTGACCTCTTTTGTTTAACGGGACGTGTGTTTGGTGTGTTTTTGTGGGTGTCTTGTCTGGGTGAGTGCCGTATTTTTCTGTGTGATTTCCTTTAATCCCTCCTTTGTCTAAAACCGCCACAGTTTGCCCTCGGGAAAACAAACCCATTATTGCTTGGTGTGCGTGCGTGCGTGTGCGCTTGAAGCATCTTTCTGGTGTTTCCTACAACACAGCACAAATTCACAATGAATGAGTCTCGCTTTGACACATTGATCTGACCTGTTTCCTTTGCTCCACTCCAGAAGTCACAGAAAGTTCAGAGTAAAAAAAAACCTGGCCAAGTCATTGATCATTAGCCTATTAAAACCCTGTAACACACTGCTCTTTATGTCCAATAATATTAAGATCTATCGTTCAGAATCAGCCTCTACTTATTGCTCAGCCTTTCCTCAAAGTCCTGTTTTTTATGAGGCCCCTCAGGAACAGAATTGCCTCCACCTCACATCCTTTCAGACATCTCCCATAAACTCATGAGAGGTCTACCAGTTCCTATGTGAGCTGTATGTACTTTTTTATGTGTGTGATTACATTGGTACACATGGGTCTGACTCTTTGCGCCACTGTTCAGTTCAGCTCAGTGCAGGTCAGTGCACCAAAGTCTCCACTGTGACACAAACAAATGTCTGGATGTCTCTCTCTCTCTCTCTCTCTCTCTCTCTCTCTCTCTCTCTCTCTCTCTCTGTCTCTCTCTGTCTCTCTCTCTCTGTCTCTCTCTCTCTGTCTCTCTCTCTCTCTTATTCTTTCAGAGCGAGCTTTCGTCACATGGGCTCGTGGTGTTAAGGAAAACAAACGCACCCATTGTGCCACACAAAGCCCCAAATGCTGACACTGCAGTCGCATGAAGCTGTATGTGTGTGTGCGTGTGTGTGTGTGTGTGTGTGTGTGTGTGTGTGTGTGTGTGTGTGTGTGTGTGTGTGTGTGTGTGTGTGTGTGTGTGTGTGTGTTTCTCTCTGTCATGTAAGCGAGAGCACATTTAAACAGTCTCTAACTTATCCATATAACTTGTATCTATAAGTTACGTATATCTCACACGTTACCCTGAATCTGAATATCGTAAATAAGTGTTCAACCCATCGCAGTGGCATTCGTAGGATTACGAATGTTTCATTTAAAAGTCCAGAAATATATAGATTTATTGCATATCAGCCTCTAAAGCCATAAATGCTCAAATTTGGCGCTTTGTACTCTTCAAGGAAAAAACTAGAGCAAACTTAATGTTATCAGCTTTCAATTTAGATAACAATATAGTTGTTGAAAAATGGACAAGATTGCTAAAAGAAACTCAGCTTGCAAAATCTGCCTTTTTTTAATGTATATAAATACATATGCAGGGCCGATTTGCTGGGTGGGATGAGGGAGATGTAGTCCCGCTCTGCCTATTATAAATGATCTAAACCGCAGGCGTTGATAAAATGAAACTTTCCTTCAAAGTGAATACAGCGACTTCATCCACAGAACGGCTAAAAGAAATGTCAAAGAAATGTCTTTTATGATCTGGCTGAAGCAGAGCTGCTATACTCTCACACATCCATAGTCAAACTCACACACTCATATTAAATAGTAACTTCCAAATGCTGGATTCCCGATGTAATGTTTACAAAGAATTAAACTTTTTAGAGCTCAGTTAGTAAATTTATTAGTTTTTATTACATTCACAAGAGCTACATTCAATTTGGATTAAATTCAGTTTGCTTCAATAAATAGTATTTACCCCATTTTATCTTTATTTGTCAACAATGACACAGTGAATGAGGCATGCTGGGAAAATGTGGGAAACATGGCTCACTCTGGGTTCATCAAGAAGTGGCAAGAGGAGGCAAATAAGAAAGTTTTTACTATACTGAAGTAATTTTATGAGGTACTTTACTGAAGTGTACCTGTACTCTCTAATTCGTACACGCGTCGTGTTTAATATGTAATCCAGGTCTCTTTTTTTAATGTATAAAACAGTTTAGTTTCTGATTATAAACAAAACATTCAAGTTGAGATCTGTCATTGCGAGTGGTAAATCATTAGTATTTACACTGTCATCATATTGCAACAACAACATGTTGTAATGTGATTGTTGGGTTGAGTTGTTACTCTTACTTTTACTTTTACCTGTCTCGTTTGCCCATATTTCTAATTACAAATAGGCAGAGTTAGAGAGTTAGAGGTACAAACAAGCCCAATAACAGAGGAAATAATAATAACAAGGATAATTCTGTCATTTATATGTGAGTTCATAATTCATAATTCATTCAAACATATAGAAAACCTGCCAGAAAATCTAGAAATGGTTCAAACTCAAATCGTCAACTCTGTTCGGTGTTTGAATTCTTCAGTTCAAACTGGAGTTTTGTTTTGAGTTTTCCTGACTTGATCCATTGAGCTCGACGTGTTTGGTGTATGACTCAAGACTTGCTCTTTTTAGACTGAAACTAGACCCCAGGTTCATCCGTGCCTTGGCTTGAATAGTAAAAAAAACTGTGAAAGCAAAACTAGTGTGTGTGTGTGTGTGTGTGTGTGTGTGTGTGTGTGTGTGTGTGTGTGTGTGTGTGTGTGTGTGTGTGTGTGTGTGTGTGTGTGTGTGTGTGTGTGTGTGTGTGTGTGTGCGTTCTGCCATCGTCTCACACTCCGAGCACACTTTAGAACCCCTCCAGTCGCCAGCATGAACGGCAGAAGTGGGCCTTTTTTTAGCCTTGAACTTTAATGTCTGCTGGGGTATGTGAACATGACACACATGCAGGGAGGAACAGGGAACAGTCAGACACTGCGGAGACGTCAGCGCTCCTGTACAGAGAGGCTGCACGGGGAGGTGACCACATACCAAAGGAAGTTTTCTGGATTCGTCTGAGTTGCAGACTGCAGACATCACCACAATGCAGCTACTGACACTGAAAACACGCAGAACTCAAAGCTTTGGGGAAATCTTTAATGTACTTTGAATATTTTCTGCCTCAAGCCATGAGTGATTTTCCCACACAGTTTGAAAAGTCATCAAACTTTCTCACAGGCAACTGGGTGGCAGTAGTCTCTAAATATAAGAGTTTTGAACTGGACTACGTCTTATAAAGGAAATGCTTCAGACTTATTGACAGCGCCAACTTGTAAACAGCAACAAGGAAGCTCAACTGCTTTCACAGTTTGTACGTCACTGCCTTAATCTCTATCACAAAATTAAAATACCATACAAAAAAACAAACTTATGTCCCTATGGGGTTCTTTATTTTAAATCCCAGCTGACTATGGGTGAAGACAGGTTGCCATCACAGGGCAAACTCTAAATACTGTATATCGTACACAACAAGGAATTGACAAAAACAGACCAAATGTATCACAAAACTATAAAATGCAAAAAAAAAAGTCAATTGTCAAAACATGATGTATATCATTGCATGTGTGGAAGGGAGGTTTTTAAAGCTCAGCGCTGCAGACAAGGCTCAACAAACCTTCTCTTGAGCATTGGACCAGGAGCCTGCAAACACTTTATCTATAGAAACGCCACATTTAACGTCGCAAAATCAAAACCAAATAGACGTAGAGGCAGAACAGCTGCACGTGACCCCCCTGTTTTAGACCAACCCCCAGCTGCCGCGTCGTCCACTCCACTCCTCTATTCATTTAGTGGTTTCCAATCGGATGTGAGATAACAGGCTACAACTGCTCTCTGTCCTGTAGAGTCTGGGAGTCTCTGCTTTAGCGGGCTTCGGGGATGACGTCCAGCAGAGTTCTGAAAACTTCTCCAAACCTGCTGAGTTCCATTAGTGAAGGTTCGAGGCAGAATCTCACAGCACATATTAGTTAAAATACACTTTCAGAAGCTTTTTTCATTCGTGCCCCACTTTGATACTGGCCTGCAGGGATTGGTTGAGACGGTGTATGTACTGTATGTGCAGCATTTAGTAACACCATTCCTCTACATGCCCGCTCCCCCCCCCCCCCCCCCCCCCCACACCCCCCACCCATTTCTGTCTCTCAGTGGAGTGATTGTGCTGTGCCCTTGTCGTTGTTCTTTTGATCAATGGCGTCGAGGTGAACTATTTTTACATATTTCTTCCTCTCTGACGCCTTGCTGTTTCGGTTTTTCCTGTTTTTCTCCTGGTCCACTGTTTTCGGTTGAGATGTGGATTGGATTGGATAATGGAGTGCTCACAATAGGGTTGCCACGATAGATCCTGCCTTTCAATAATTCAACATGTTCCGCACTTTCTTCTTCCCCTTCCGCTCCAAACTGCAAAGTGACCACCTAATATCCACAGATGATAATGTAATTCTCTCCGACTCGAGGCCTGTGGTCCAGCTTCAGTGTTTGTTCCAGGGGTGTCAAACAAATTTCAGAAATCTTAATTTTATTGCGCTTTTTCTTTTTTTCTTTTTTACTTTTAGTAAATTACAGCCAAAACATTTAAGTGGAATAATAATTCCTATCTGAAATTATTACAGTATTTGTCTGCAAAATGTCTGTACCTTTCATGAGTTCATGAAGGCACAATGCATGATTTTCAAGCAACAGGGTAGCTATCTCTCACTGCTGCATTATGGGACTCTCCTGCTCAGCTCTGGCTTCTCAGTCTTGTATTATGTCAAATCTCTCTGTGGACAAATTAAGATTAAGTTAGTTTGAAAAATTGCTTATGTTTCACACCCCTTGTTTATTCATCCTCAAAAACACACAATTTTGGCTTTAGTCTATTAAAATGGAGAAATTCCAAATCAAAAACACAGTGTCACATTTTACCAAAGCCTCTAGTTTTAAGTCAGCAGATTACTCTTCATTTCTCTCAGAAAGCCATATGCATTTCAGAAGCTCGGCTCACTGTCCCATTGAGTTTCCAAGCAGTGGAATAAGGGGGCCGGGATAAGGCTATGTCATGGAGGGCAGAATGTGCTCATTGTTCAGAATTGTTTATTTAATCGAAACATCCCTCTCGGTGCAGAGACTAGTCCTGGCTCCCCCCCTCTGCCTCCCGGACTCTTTGTCCTGACACAGAGGGGGAAATGGCCAGCAGTCTCCCTTTTTAAAACTGTCCAGCTGTCAAAGTGGCAGTGACATTTTTACAATGCTCCGCTGGGCTCACTGCCCCTGTTTTCACCCCCACCCCCCACCACCCCCACCACCACCCCTTGTCCCGACACTGTAAAGCTCCCCTCCCTGCCCCACACGGCCTCCAGCAGGAGAAGAGGGCAACAGAGCCAAATGCACGAGTGACCATCAGAGGACTGATCTCACTTCCCTCCATCACTGTAGTTTTGTCTCTATAAATGGACCAATCACCCCGGTCTCTCATTAAACCAGGTGGCATCATATGAACACGTCTCGGTGGTCAAAGTTCTCCACACTTCCCATTTTTATTTCACAATGTTTTCTATTTTGGCAACCCTATATTGTTCTAATCCCTACTAGCAGGCGTTTCCTGGGTTTTTCTTGACTGGTGGGTTGGACTGGGGCTGGGTGGTGGGAGGGCGCTTGGCCGCAGTGTGATGGAGTTGGGTTTTAGGGTGTTTCTTTATTCTTTCTTTTTTTTTTAGGTGTTACTTTCACATTTGATAAGTCGCCCTGAGTCAAACGTGTGCATCTGTCCCACAGCATCCCGGCTCACTACGTGTACCCTCAGGCCTTCATGCAGCCGAGCATGGTGATCCCTCACGTGCAGCCCAGCGCTGCAGCTCCTGCCACCGCCTCCTCGCCTTACATCGACTACACCGGAGCGGCCTACGCGCAGTATTCTGCGGCCGCGGCCAGCGCCGCCGCGGCCGCCGCCTACGAGCAGTATCCTTATGCTGCTTCCCCTGCTGCTACAGGCTACATGGCCACCGCTGGGTACGGCTACGCGGTCCAGCAGCCTTTGACCACGGCCACCCCGGGCTCAGCGGCCGCCGCCGCCGCTGCCTTCGGTCAGTACCAGCCTCAGCAACTGCAAGCCGACCGCATGCAATAGCAGCCACTGCAACCGGGGGACATGCAGAGCGAGGAGGCCCAACGCCGGCCGCACCAGCGAAGGAAACGGAAGAGAGAGTGGCCTTAAAGGTGTGGCGAGCCGACAACACAGAGGCAGCATGGCTTTCAAAAGATGATGATGATGATGATGATGATGATGATGATGATGATGATGATGATGGTGAGGTGGAAACTTTTTACAGTAACTTTCCAACTTGCTGTGCTTCAACCAAAAAAAAAAAAAAAAAATGAAAATGAGAAAAAGTGGCAGAACAAATAATGAAAAAGAGTTACTATTATTATGATTGTTGTTGTTGTTGTTATTACTATGATTATGATTATTACTATTATCATTGTAGTAGAGTTTTCTAGAGGAAGAATCCAGGAACTAATCCCTGTGGTTGGTAAACTGTAGGTGTTCAGCTAAGCCTTCAAGTCCGATTGCTGTCTTTGACGTTAGTTTAGGAGAATACTCTTTTTTTTTTTTTTTCTTGACTTGTCTTGTTTCACAAGTGTTTTCAGTTATTTAATGCCCTCAGAACATTTATATTTATTATTGTCATTATTACACAACGAGGGCTCTGCTTGTTCTTTTTGTCTTTACAAGTGCATTTTGTGTAGTTAATATTTCTGATAATCAGGGAAATGGAACCGTTCCCAACGTGTTAGCTAATATTATTTTTATTATTATTATTATTATTATGTGACCTCTGTCAGGAAGTGGAGGATGTCGAAACTTGTCGTGTCACACACATGTGAAGAACTACCTTTTTATCTTCCTGATGCTGAATGTCCCTTATTTTTATTTACTCTGTGTCTCAACCTCTTGACCTATGCAAAGCAAACAAATCACCAAGAGACAAAAAAAAAAAAAATAGAGCGAAAAGGAACAACGACAACAACAAAAAAAACCTGAAGATATCATCAGCTCTGACTTGACTCTTGGACTATAGAGAAACTTGGCGAGTGAAACAAAGCCACTGACACAACCAGAGAGGCTGCAAATGGCTTCAGACAATGAGAAACACTAAATCTGTTGCTTTTCCACGTTTTGCTCACACGTTTACTGACACATACATACAGAGTTGTGCACATAGCAGTCGAAGACAAAGGCGGCACAGTTGTGTGTTTCTGTGGCTCGGCGATGGGGAGAGAGAAAGAGGGAGCGAGCAGCTGCCTGGTGGGGGAGGACGGAGCCGCCGCAGCGCCACACAGACGGATCACTCTGGAAAGAACGCATCACTTGTGCTCGTTTGTTGAGTTGTCACATTTTAATCCCCGGCCAAGCCCATTGGGAACCGACCCCCCCACCCACCTCCACCACCACCACCACCCTCATAATGCAGAGCCCCCACAGCGGAGCCCCTCACTCCCCCCGCCCCCTTGTCATTCAGTGCTGCCGCTGTCAGCATTTCCACCTCTGTGCTGCTGTCATGTGGCGTCAGGTACACACTCACAAACACCAAAGCCCCCCACCCCACCCCACTGCCCCCCCCAAAAAAAACAACTGGCCTGCCTCAGAGTCTATCAAGATCACCAGGTGGGGTGGAGAGGGTGAAGGTTTACTCTTTATGTTGATCTGTGTGCCTTACAACGTTTTTTTCTGCTATTTAAGTGAGAGAAAGAAAAAAAAAACTGAAAAAAAGAGAAAATCTACTATTTAAGATATTTATTTTTGAGGGTTGACTATGTTGACACTCTGAGAGTAGAGTTAGTGGCGGTACTGTATTAATAATATTATTATGATGTACTCATCTCAAGGCATATATAAGTTATTGATTAGTTTTATTATTATTAATATGAATATTATTATGATATTTACTATCATTAACATACTCAACCCAACTTGTTGATGTAGGACTTATTTAAAATACTGTTATGTGCACTGTACTTTTATTTTTTATCTTTTGGACTCTTTAGAATATGACATTGGATATTAGCTTATTACCTTTTGTATGGAGGATCTTTATTTAAATGCAGGCCTGTTTGCATGCAGATTGTACTCTGCCTCTTCTGTGTTTAGACGAGAGAGAAATAATAATAATTTTGACAAAAACAAGCAAAAATGCTGCTTTTCTCTACTAGAATGTATAGTTGTTGTCAAGGTTTCAGTAGCTGTGCTTCCTCTGCTTAATATTCACCAAATGGGCTATTTTACACTGTTGGGAATTTTTATACTTGAACTCTTTCTTACAAGGGAAACATGAGAAATAAATGACAAAAAAAAACTTTTTCATGGAGCTTTTCATTGTCACTGGATGAAGGCATGAATCAATGTTACGATTGAAATGCGAAGGTCCTGTTGATATTAAAACCTTTTACTTCAAGAATTTCAACATTATTTACTCAAAATGGAATAAAATGTTCAGTATTTAAAAAGAATAAAAGTTGTGATGTTTCTTTTTGTGACGAGGGGTCAGTGTGAGTTTCTGAAGACGTCTTGAGACACAGGCAATATATGACTGGGTACAATGTAAGAGGTTCATTATTATCATAAGTAGACATAAATGATTAGATAAAAAAATATACTTTGATTTTAACTGAGGCTTGAAGCTGGTATCCAGTAAACACTTCCTACCTCATCAGATAAACACTGTTTATTCACACATTATTGAACTGGTGCCAGTGTGACGGTGCACAAATGATTGTCACTGATGCATGTGTGAGTCAGCGATCCTGGTCTCAGCTCAAATAAACCAAAACATTCGAGATGTTTTTCTCTCGAAAATTAAACAAGAACAAAAAAAAGTCTTTGCTTTGTTTAAAAAAAAAAAAAAGACATTAAATAGTCGTGTTGTCTGACGGGGTCAAAATGTTGCGGATGATATTTCAGATTCATTCTCAGTATTTTGACTTGAATTTCTGAATGTCAAATATTACCAATTATCAAGAATCTTTATTATTTTTATGCATGAGTGACTTTCATGAATCTAAAATTTGTTTTCACACACAGAAGATCACTGATTGGAACTGGTTTCCATTAAAACGTCACATCAGCTTTATTAAACCAGAGTGATCTGGTTTTCTCAGCTTGGATAAAATAACCAAATCTTCTGGGGTTTTTTTCTACAAATTCTGCTGATTTTGTCACTAACTTCGTCTTTGAGTGATTCAGTCTTCTGTCAGCGGACTTGTCGTTAAGATAATACACCAAATACACCAAACAATACTAAAGATTTTTTTTTTTTTTAACTCTTGATTTCAGTTTAATTTGTAGATGGTTCACAGACGATTCCTTGAAATTGCAATTGATTCACCATTGAAATGTCGGAGCAGACTTTACTTGCTCTGTAGACTGAGATCTTTTAAGTTGCAGGGAGCACTACTCTGCAGGTATGAGACATCATGTGTGGAGCGTTTTGCTGGAGAAATCCCGTTTGAATGGCTGAAAAAAACAAAACAAAAAAAAAACGATGAACAAACTGATCAGCTCGACTGGTTTCGTTGCTCTCGAGTCGTGGTGGAAGTAGTGAGAGGAGGACGATGATGGCCAAGCCGTCCTCTGTGTTGGACAATGAATCTCTTCAGACATAGACTGATGAAGGAACACCATTACAAATCCTCTCTGCCTCCATCAGACCCCACCTTCTCTTACATCACCGCACATTAAATACTCCACACGTCTTTGAGTTATTATCATTTATTCATCTTCAAACCCTCTCGAGTTCCTCAACCTATTTGCATACGTCACTGTGAAACTGCCTCAAAACAATGTTTTATGAAAAGAGTGAGAGTTTGCGTGGACGCCACCGACAGAGTGACGTCTCCAAGGGGACTCGGCCCATCAATGATTCATCCGTTCTCTAATCAATAAGTCATGTTAAAAAAGACTGAGCCGCTCGCTGCTTCTCTCACTCACCTTAGCGGAGTATTTTTGGTCTCTTGTGAAACGTGAAACTGGGCCACATGCTCTGGGTGGGTGACCATGACACAGCACACACGCAGCAAGGCCTCATGGCTGAAATCAGCTGCCACTGGAGCTTCTGACCTCATGACACAACAAGCTTGAAGCTGCTTTATTAGAAAGATGATGAGAAAAGAAAAAGATGATGGGCCTCTGCTTTCTAAACACAGTAACAACAGCAATGGTCTAAAAGGCATTAAAACAGAATAAGTCGCCCTTTAAGAAAATCTATTATCGTCCCTTAAACGTTTAGATGTATATTCTTGTGAGTTTGAGAGTTTCAACATAATACAATCAGTGACCGAGGTTAAAATAACAGCTAACAACTTGGTTATTTTCTAACTTTACCAATAGCCTCAATACTTGATTATTGATTTATGACTATTATGTTTGTTAAAAAAGAGTCAATTTTTTATTCTTATTTGTAATTAATGCTGCCCCCAATAACCCCCAAAACAAAATCGTTGTATTCTAAACATACCTGGAAAAAAACAATCTATCTGATTCTGATTTCTGATTTAAATAGTTCTTGATCTCACCAATAAACACATTCGCAATGTGATTTCTGCTTTTCAAGAAAGCTCTGGACAAAAATAACCACCCCTGTCATTGATCTTAAGCTCTTTTGGTGAAGGGCATTATACATTCGTACATTTTAACCAATAAGGGGGTTGCAAGGACAAGTGTATGTGAGGAGGACAGAGGACCCAAACCAAGTTAAACTGGAAATGATATTTGAATTGATGGACAAGTACTCTGGAAAACTACCAGGAATAAAGAACAATGCAGGCGGACCAACAAAAACACACAGACTGAGTGCTTAAGCACGTCAGGAGGAAGGGCTTTTCAAGACGCCGGTGGAAATGCTGATATGCTGAGATCAGAAGAGAGAGGGAGCACAGAGCAGCCACCAACAGCAGAACCACAAAACACCAGAGATGAGAGGAGAAAGAGAAAGTGCACATGAAATCCCATCATGGACACGCAATGGAAAAGCAACACATGAACTGGTGGACACAATGAAATGCTTTCCCCATTGTTTCACCTTTCTCGTCTAACTGAAACTAGAAGTAAATGACGTAAAAAAAGATTCACATCCATCTTGTACACCACTCTATTCTGTTTAGGGCACTGCGGCCGATCTCAGATAACAATGGGCAAAGCCACAGATCATCACAGGCCAATCAATCACATTCACACATGAACATTTCAGGACTGTGGGTGAAAGAAATCAAAGCACATTCAAACTTCCCACAGAAAAAAAACTGGATTGGAACACATGAGAGCTAAGCACGTTCCGCCATGCAGCCCAGCACAGACGTGTCAATAAATGTGGCTCAGTTTGTAGAGCAGGATATTATTGGGAGAAGATGAAAACAAAAAGTGTAATGATGAAGCGGGGGAGGTCTGGTTCGGATGTGGAGAGACGGTGGTTATATTGGACTGGGATGGAGGTGAAGAGGAAGACCTGAGGTGGTGAAGGAGGACATGAAGATGGTTGGTGTAACAGCAGAGGAGACAAGACATATGAAGTTAGCAGCTGAAAAACAGAAAAGTTCTCAAGTTGTTTTGGAAAAAAAAGACAAATTAAACTGTTTCTTATTCCACAGCCATCTCCAATCCCCACACAAATGCTCAAGTGCTCCATTCTACATGATTTATTGAGTTTGCAAGAGAGACTTTAGAACTAAAACCAGCAGATGATATTAATATTGAAGTTCTCATGTTGAGGGGCCATTTGTGAAGAGGGGGATTTCCAAATTGGTGCTCAAACTAGATTTTACTCCCATGGACTGACTTCGTGAGGATGAAAACGATGACGATGATGACTCCATCGTGTCCAGAGCAGATCCCTGAAGAGAGGCCCGGCGTCCATCATGTGTTTATTTTTAGCGGGGTGTCTCTAAGGCTGCCACATTGCCTACGGTGGTAAATGTCCGTCCGTCCCAGAGGAGATCACGGCGCGCTGAGTCACGGTGCTCGCCTCTCTGGTTCGCCGTGTGGCTTAATTAGGACATCCCGGAAGAGCCCCGGTGCCGCGCGCAGCGGAGTGACGGCGCACGGAGGCAGGAGGGGAGCGCGGGGCAAACAGCGCACAGACACCACGGCGTACCCGCAAACACAACTACACATCCCGGTGGATATTTACTGCAACACAGGGGGAGGCAGGTAAGACTCTTCTGTAGGAGTATCATTCTGCTGGATTTTAATGTTTGGTTGATTTCTCTGGGCGCAGGGATCAATGCGTCTCTTGGCGTGCGCGTCTTTACGCACGACTGTCCAAAATGCCATCTCCATCAAGAGGCACAACTCGACTCTACGCTGATGATTTTGCAGCTCTGTGATTGTTTTCCCTCGATGTGTTCCGTGTGTCTGTTGGAGTGATATTGTGGCGCTGAGCATCAGATTTTTAGGGGCGGTGAAAGTCCTGTCAGCGTGCCAGAGCCATGTCGGGTTTTATTATGATGAGGGGGGGTCTTCCGCTATGAGAAGGCCAGATGAGCACTTTCAATAAAGCCCATCCATAAAATACATGACTGATTGTGTGATTGATAATATTAACTTATCATATTGTCAATGTCAATGGATTCATTTCTAGGTTGTTAACTGATCTTTTTATTTTCAATCTTTTTAGTGTAATTTCATTCCACAGCAGGGGTGTCAAACAGATGGCCCGCAGACCAAAACCGACTCCTCCAGAGGATCCATTTGGGTCTAGGAATGGGATTTGATAAGATTTTCACAATTGGGATTCCCTTTTCAATTCTCATTTGAAAATGAAACTTGCAGTATTAACAGCAGACGATGTGCTAACATTGCTGCCGCTGCTGGGTTGAGATTCACTCCATCGCGGATCGAAGACGAGATATTCATTCAAAGTTATCGCATACTGTGTGTGCAAATGTTTATGCATATGGTAGTATTTCCTCCCTTTGATGAAATCTTCCCATTACAAGATTTGCTAGTTGCCCTGTTGTCATCTTTTCACTTGTGTTGATTAGGCGCCATATTTACTGCTGGCTGCACTGGCGTATGACGTCATTCGTTCCCACTGGAATCGACAGGGGAATCGTTTGGAATTGAAATAGTGGGAACCGGTTCTCAATAAGAACCGCTTTTCGTTTCCCATCAGTAGTCCTGTTCGATGGGACAACTGTACCTTTAGTGTTTCAATAAAAGTAACTGCACTGCTTTATAAATGGACTTAGATTATAGTGTTTTAGTGAGAGTAGTGGACAGACAACACTGAACCTGACACTGACTGATGAAGGTATCAAAGCTAAACTGTGAGGGTGAATTTGTGAAAAGATGTTTACTGAAGGCTGCAGGAGTCCAAAGCCCTGATCTGGCTTTTACTAACATTTACATTTAAGTCACGTCAGAAGGAAAATACAAATGGAGGACATGGTTTTAGGACTTAATTTCCCTTATTTCGCCTTTGAAATTTCTGGTTGTTTATACTTAATAAACAGTATTGGATCCAACGTAAACTCTTTCGTGAATCACTCACACTGTTGTAAATAAAAGCAGAGGAAAGCCATTGGAGTTGTTCGGCCTTCGTCAAATCAAGTCGAGCCCGATCAAAAAGAAAACAGGAGACACTGAATGAACCTTTCCTTATATTTTGCTAGAGGTTAGATAATTCAGCTCATTTTACATTAGTGACACGATACAAAGCTTAAACAATCCAAGGTTTTACCTCAATTCCCTTTAGGTTACAGTTATTTTAAGCCATTTCTTGGGAAAGTGACTATATTTGTTTATGTTCACTTCTTACAGTTTTTCCAAAGTTTAGATTTCAAATAGCTATTTAGGCCCAATAGAAAGTCATATTTTTTGTAATTTTGCACTTTATAATACATTAAATGATACAACTGTGGTGAGTTATTCATTCAATTTCGTGATTTAAAAACACACAAATGGTTAAACATGTGATCTTTGAGTTTCATGACGTTCAACATATTTTATTACATATAAATGGCACTTAAATTATTCACATGCAAATATTTACTGTCTTGGCACTGTGCCCTATAAGGTCAAAAGGAAAAAAAATATATTATTGGAGAGAAGCAAGTTAAATTTGTGTACAAATATTAAGGTAAACTGTTGAAAGTGTAACCCAAGTTGAAATATAAGTTTGGTATCATTAAAGATTAAAGTAGTTGACTGAACCTAAAGTGTAGATTGTAGCACTACTTTTCAGAAGTTCATCTTTGTCACATTGTAACATTAAAATTAAATACAGAAACTGAGACTAGTTAAATTTCTCACATTGGCTAACTCAATATTTTAAAGCAGTCTTGTTTTAAAACAGTTTGAATCAAACCCCATATATCAGTATCTGCATGGAAACCTTCAGGACCAATCAGTCAGGATGTTGTATTATTTTCACTGAAACGTAAAAGTGGTGAAAATGTAACGAATATCCTGTAATATGATCAAAAGTTTCATGAGGTTTCGTCACACTGGAGTTTCTGAATTGAACAGCTGCTTTCCCACCTGCTGCACGAGGCTCAAACGTCTATTTTAACCACGGCCCCTATTTTACATAGACCCATTATATCTGCATTATCCAGAGTATATTTAGTGGATCGTCTATAATCAGACAATTACTACACTCATAAAACACTCCACTTCTAATCAGAGCCAAAGTGCAGGAGCAGTTAAGGAGACAAGCAGTGAAAGTTTCCTTCACTTCTCTTACTGTGATATCACGGTTTCCTGCTTTAATGGCCACACAAGCAGCTGAAGTAGATGTATTGTAAACACTCTTTTGACCAACAGCTCTGAGATATTTTTTTCCCTTCATTCCCTCATTGTTTGAGAGCACACAGACTCTTCCATCCTAATGTCTTAGAGTACGGCATAAACAGCAGCGCAGGCTGATTATAGCCCAGCAAAGATCAGATACCAGGCCGGAGGGTTCAGGAGACACATGCAGTCAGTAATATCTCTTCACTGCAGGAGCATGTGTGCTTTCTCAGCTGTTGGTTTTTGTCTTTATCTTGCAGACAGTGTGGCCCACCAGCATCTAATGTACTCATGTAGCAGACGGTTATAACGGCTCAAAGTTCCAGATGAAAACACATCTTCTTAGCAACTTCACATTGATTGTTTTTCTTTAGTTTTTTTGCCACATTAATGAGTGTCAATGTGTGTCAACTCCACTTGCCTCCCCACGTGGGCAGTCCTCGAGACTTGGGACGGCCCCTTCTTGGCATCATGGCAACTCTGACTGGTTTTCCATTAGATTATTGTGATGGGCTGAGTGAATTAATTTGTAATGAAAAGCTAGAAGAGCTTCACTGGCCATGTGCTTGATTGGCCAGGGAGATTTTGGCCGACTGACTGTGACTCTTTCTGCATCACGCACTATAAACAAAGTCTGAGGTTGTTATTGAGCCAGACGGCGATTAAGTGAAATATTTTGGACTTGAGCAAACACAGAAGATGAATTGTTGCTATTCATCTGATTTAATCCTGCAACCACTGGTCAGCAAATAAGAACTTGATGTTTAGGTTTTGCCATTAACCACATACTTGTTTCTTTTCAGTGAAAACTAAACTGGACATCAAAATTTGTCAATATAGAATAGAATAATAGAAAATACCTGATACCAAATGATTTATCAGGTTGAATGCAACTTTGTCTAAAATCTCTTTTTTTTAACTTAAATTATGAGCTCCCAGACTTTACCCTGTGAGTTCCAGCTTATTATCTCTTGGCAAAGGATTTCTGACCCCAAACTCTTTAGAAACCACTCCATTCCTGCTTCCATCGCTGAAGTAAACAATCTGTAGGTAGTTAACACTTTTTTGCCCTGGATTTTCATTATTGCAGTTGCTTTTGTTACACATCCTTATTGACTGAGAATTTGATGTTTTGGAGTTTCTCATGTTGTTTTGTGTACATTCTTCAGTCAAAATACTTACAATGAGCCATACACATGCTAAATGTCTCAAAAAACACTCTCTAGTCTCTTGTTTAGGAGTTTGTTTTTTGTTCTCCTGTTTTTAACCAACTTTGACGCGCAGCTCTCTGGGTTTCTGCTCTTGCTTAAGAGCCGTTGTGACCCACAGAGCAGAAATAACATGTGAGTCCTGCAGCAGGCATGTGGCACTGCTCTGAGATGTCTCCAGAGAGGTGGCTCTATCAGAGCTGCTCATAGCATGTAATTACTAGACATACTTTACAAAGGTTACAGAGAGTGAACCCCAGTCAGTCTGCATAGCTGTCATATGAATACAGAACTGTGTGGGTTTTATATGGATCATTTTGAAAAGAATGAAAAAAACAAACTGTCTGTGAGTCACACCACTGGATTGTGTGTTGGACTGGCAGGTATACAGCAGGTGTCAGCTTAGGAAGTGTGTGTTACCGGGCAGTAGTTTGTGTAAACATGCAGCGGGTCCCAAGATTGAATTCCTCCTCTGTTGACTCATAAATATTATAACCAGGCCTGCGTGACCTCATGGTGACACATATGAACAGCAGGGTGCCAATCTTGATTTATAAATCGGATCAACATCTTTTTCTTTTGTTTATAAATGAAGAATTTTTTTATTCGTTTTTTTTGTTTGAGCAAATTAGTCCAAAAATCTCCTCATTGGGCTATAGACAAACTTTAACATGCAATCTAACATCTAAGGGCAATTTAGATTGAGCGAACAATGTAATAAACTTGGAGTACCTAGAGAAAAAAAAACATGTATGTAAAGGAAAATCAGTACGGCACGTCTTTTCAAGATGAGGTGGCGGCACAAATCATTTGTCGTCGATTAGAAGTTTAGGGAAACAGTTACGGCAGTTTGAGCTGCTGTTGATCAAAGTAAGTTGCAAAAACATGTAAATGTGATTAGAATTTCTTTCCAAATGCCCACAGTCAAACACAAAGTGATCTTCTTTCATAAAGTTAGATGATTTGGTTGACTTTATAGCTTCATAGCCAGAGTAAGTGCCAAATGGCTGCTGCTCCAGATAACATGGGGCTTTTTGCAGTGAGATGCAATGTGAGGAAGGTAAAGGGATGCTGTGATCCTCAGAGCTTCATTTTTACCAGCTGAGCTTCATTCTCCTTCTTTCATTCTGTTGTTCTTTGTCATTCTAATCCATGGAGGAACTGATCTGCTCAACTATGAAACGATCAATTCTGTTGGAGGATGACTCTGAGGCTAGTCAACTCAGCAGAACGATACAAACCGAGAGGAACATAATAAACCAAGTAATACCGAGGACATAAATGTATCAGACATAGTTCAGCTGTTTGTATTGCCACAACTTCAAAATAGAAGCCCACTCTAATTCCTGCTTTTGTTTTCAGGTTTACCACCATGGAAGGATTGATGCAGCGACTGGAGCGAGCTGTAACTCGCCTGGAGCAAATGTCCATCACCATGCAGGCGTCCAGCGGCATGGAGAATGGGGACTGCGTCAACGGCATTGATGGAGGCAAGTGTGGTCTTAAAAAGGGCTTTTTGAGCCTGAGCTTTTGGGAGGTGAACAAAGCCTGTAAGCACAGTACGGAGACTAACAAACTGGTCTAACTTTTTCAGTTCTGCGGCTTCCTACATAAAAAAAATCAAGTCAATCCTCTCAAGTGAGCAAGGATGTCTCTGTTTCCAGGCCTGTCTCAGAGCGTGGAGGCCTTCAGTGTGCTGCTGAGAGGTCCGGTGTCTGAGTACCTCAACCACAGCCGAGCTATAGGGAGCGAGGTGGAGAAACACGTAAGTGAGACGGGATCCTCGGAAAGCTCTTCTACGCCGCACAAACGTCACTGTGTGAATAGTGAGCCCCTTGTGCGAGCTGTCCGTCCCTCAGCTGTCGTGGACAGATGTTGGCACAGCTGCTGCTGCTGCTGCAGTGATCTTCAGTTACAGTATAACAGGTTTGTCAGTCTATTGTCTGCCAAAGCACCTGTTGATGCTCTGAAAGAGGGGCCGCGCCAATTTTACACACTTCACTCTTCAGAAGAAGCATCACTCTTCCTGTAAATGCATCAGTTTGGTCGTGTTTCTATAAATGTGCCCTGACTCCAAAATCATAAAGAGCTTCAACTTAAACGTCCACATTATAATCTCTTTGTTTAATGAATTCAAGCACGGTAGCCCTTTCATATTCCCAGGTTCGGAGTGCAGACTTTCTTTCTATGCCAACTTGGATCAAATTTATAAATAAACAGGATTTCCTCACTCTAGATTTCACTTAGATATAGGTATAGTTCTGGAGGACAAAGGTTAATTTGGAAGGGCTGTGGCAGGTATTGTTGTGTGTGTATGATGAAAAGGTTTCCTGTCCTGTACAAAGCCAAGGACGGGAGTATGACTGAACTATGGCCATGTATTCATTCATCACACTGCTAGTGGATCATAGTTTCCTATTCGGTTATGACCTGCTCTCCCACCACGACTCTGTGTGTTTAATGGCGCGCCAGTTGGCAATAATGGCTGTGCTTTGTCCTTGGAATAAAGATAACAGATAAGAGGAAGGACTTCAAAAACAAATCGTGAGTGCAAAAAATAAAAGAACCGATCCTGAAAAAAAAGATATGAATTCATGTTTTTATTTCTTTTACTGTGTGTCTTGAAAGATGGTTTCTATCTCTGTGTCCCATCACTGGACTGGGTGGAGGGGGGGTGGGCGTGTGTGTGTGTGGGGTGGGGGGTAAAAGGGAAAGCAGAGGTGATTTCTTTAGGTTTGCAGAGCTCCTTTTATGGAGAAAGACTGCCTGGTGGTTCCTTTGGCCTGAACTGAAGGTCTCAACACGCACGGGACACGGATGGCTGGGACTCTCCTGAAGGGTGTGTGTGTGTGTGTGTGTGGGGGGGGGGGGGGGGGGGGGGGGGGTGGGGGGTGGACACACACACACTCACACTCACACGAATCCACTGCTCCAGTAGCCACTGTAAACAACCTGTGAAGGTCAAATCATTTTTTCTTTTCAGAGCACTCGACATTGTCTGTATTCAGAGTACACACTAGAGCGATGTGCAATGTGTCATACTACATAAATTCTGACTTTGACCTGCCTGACTTTGCTGTGCACAGGCTGAGATGGTGAACAAGGCCCTGCAGACTCAGAGGACTTTCCTCAAGATGGCTGCCACGCACCAGGAACCTGCAAAGGTATAACAGCACCGCATTCCAGTGTCACTGTGGTCACCAGTTACAACAGAAGCAAGAATTATCACACTGACTCTTCAGTTTGCCATCAGGAACAGAGACTTCTGCAGGCTTAGCTAAAGATGGATTAATTAACTAATTCTTTTCTATTCAATTTTGCTTGTTTGCTACTTCCATGAAACGTCTTTGGTCTTGTGGTGGGTAAATCCTCCATAAACCAAAATTTGTTCATTTCCTCAATGTAGCAAGTTCAACATCAAAGTTCACTCTGGAAGATATTTCATACTCCTGGGAGGTGATAGAACAAACAGAGTGGCTGCAGGTGGCAGTAAACACACCTTTGAATTTATGACTGTTCACAACAGAATTGTTGGACACCACACAAGAAAAAAAAAGGTTCTGCCTAAATGACATGGCGAGAATAATTTGTCATTTTCTTGCGGCCATGAGAGAGAGAGAGAACTAATTTCTTTGTTTTGCAGAGTATTTATAGACCTTTAGCGTGACCTCAGGATTACTACTAACTGATTAAACTTGGTAAATAATAATGTTGACACATTGAAGACAACATAGTCATTTCTGGATTTCCTGTTTATAACAAATGTAAATATTGGACAGGCTCTTGTGTGGTTAACGTAAATTTATTCCCGCTCGTTCTTTGGTTTTGTTTCTTTAATCATATGAGCGGGACTTCACTAGTAATCATTGACTGTCGCTGCTTGGGCGCACAAAACTTTTTCAGTAACTTTCAGAGGGGGAACCACAGTGCCGTTCTCATGACATTCAGATGCAAATTGCATTAAATGTTTCACGGCAACCAAACAGACACATAAACTGTATCTCGGCCCCATATGTCCGTCTGTGTCCTCCCCTCCTGTGTTCCCCAGCAGGCCGGGCCGTTCACAGAGGGATTACTCTGCTCTTTTGACCAAGAAAACGCTAATACAACACATTCCCTGCATGTTCACGTATAGAGAAAACAGGGGGGGTGGGGGGGTTGCAAGCTGTATGTGTGTGTGTGTGAGAGTGAATTGATATGATATCATCCCATTGGCCTTCTCTGTGTGTGTGTGTGTGTGTGTGTGTGTGTGTGTGTGTGTGTGTGTGTGTGTGTGTGTGTGTGTGTGTGTGTGTGTGTGTGTGTGTGTGTGTGTGTGTGTGTGTGTGTGTGTGTGTGTCTACAGTGCAGAGCCCACCAGGAAGTGATTACTACCAGTCTTTCAGGTCATTGGCTGAGAGGCGGTGAAAAGAGCGTTCAGCGTTGGTCAGAAATGCAAACAGTTGAAAAAGAGTGTGGGACCCAGCGGAGCGGTGACATGAGGGAGTAGGAGATGAAACTCAGTATGAGCCAAATCCAAAATGTTACTGAAGTGCCATCTTTCTGGAGTCGAAAAGCTCTCCTCATAATGCAAACATTTCAAATTGCTTGTAATTTGACGCCAGCTTCATTTTCGTGCCGGCTGCTGCTTTTCCTAGAGATCATGACCATATAAGCAGAATGTTGGTGAGTCGATATCAACCCCTGCATGGCAAGCGTTAAAGGCAGTTGAAGACTTGACCTCTCTAATAGAGTTATTCCGGCAAATCCCCCGAGAAAGACGCATCAACAAAAAAAAAATCATGCTACAAATATCCCCAACAGAGGAAAGTCTTTCTTCTTTCATGGCTGGGAACTTTTTAAACAATTCCTACAATCATCGAACACAATACAACTAGAAATCGTGATGGAGGCAAAGTCAGCTGCAAACGATGCTTCCTCAGTCGTAATCTGCTGAATAGAATTACCACAGAAGTCCTGAACTGTGTTTTTAAGCACAAGCGGTGAGTCGTCCTCTCTGGACAACGTGTCGCACCTGAAAACAGCCCAGATGGAACAGCATCTGACACGAGTTGAAGTCAGCTTCAACAGGTTGAGACATAGGTTGTTTCTATACACGGTCAACGGGAGCTGAAAGACTGAGAACACACACAGAGAGCAAGCGTACAAGGCCCTCTCCAAAGAAAAAGAAAAAAACTAAACTCCACACAAACACAATCAACCTCCTTCATTCATGTCTATATCTGTAGTCACAAACAGCTCACACACAAACTTCTAGCCTATCTCTACTTCTCTCCAGTGCAACGCTGTTGTGCTCCCTGACTTTTTATGGGCATGTTCTATATTTGAGCCTGTTGTTAGTGAGTGTGTAGGGAGAGAGAGAGAGAGAGAGAGAGAGAGAGAGAGAGAGAGAGAGAGAGAGAGAGAGAGAGAGAGAGAGAGAGAGAGAGAGAGAGAGAGTCAGTCTCTCCCTCATGTGACCTCAGGTTGGCCTGTTAACTCAATGTGTTGTGATTGTCTGTTTTACTGGTTCTGGCAACTCACACACACACACACACACACACACACACACACACACACACACACACACACACACACACACACACACACACGCACACACACACGCACACGCACACGCACACGCACACGCACACGCACACGCACACGCACACACACACACACGCTCACAGTGGACTTCCACGGCGTTAAAAACCCTCCTACAGCTGTTCTCCCCTTGTCGTCCCGGCTCGTTGTCCACCTTTGATGTTGTGCTTGTATAGGAAGTCAGAGCCTGTGCTGTTATCACATGCCGAGCTCGCTCCATCAAATAATGTGAGCCGACGTTTTTGATCCTTTTTGTTGGCTCATGTTCTCTCTCTCTCTCTCTCTCTCTCTCTCTCTCTCTCTCTCTCTCTCTCTCTCTCTCTCTCTCTCTCTCTCTCTGTCTGTACCCACAACTGTTACAGTCTGAAATCCGAGGTTGTCTTTAGAGAGAAAGTCACACACACTTTCCAACCTTTGGTCAGAGCTGTTTCCCACAGTCTTGATGCTGAGCTCATAATGCATAATTGAGTCTTCGGTGTAAAAACACGCATTTGTTTATGTGGTGAATAACCACCAGCTTGTAGGTGTTTAAATGCATTCAGCCGTTGTGTCTTTTCTGCATTTAATCTGACAGAGACGCTTCTCAGCAGAACAGATGGAACAGAGGAAGTGAAGTACACAGATGATCTTTTTATCAAGTGCAGATATTGCCGTTCGCTCTCTCACCTCGTAGGAAGAAAGTCTCCGGTTGAAGTACCGACTTCAGACCCTTTCTACGTTTACTCTGTATTTAGAAATCGGTGAGGTGAGAATGAGGCTGTCCAGGATGTTTCAGAGTCAGCTGGGATGGGTTCCCTGTGAACCTAAGTTGATTTTAGTGTTAAAGAAGATGGATCTCTTTGTATAAGGCCGCAGGTAAACATTTTGCCCTGGTAAAAGTGGGAAAAACTGCCAAGCGTAATGATTTGTGTTGATGTGGACTGCAGAGAAATGATTTCATTGTGCAAGGAAATATGCACATGACAATAAACGTGAACTTGTGGGGTGTTTCCAATCTGCCATCGTCAGTATCAATCAAAAGTGGCCTAAAGAAGGAAAAGCTAATCTGACAGGTGTGCGGGTGGCTGTGTGGTCTGATACTAAAGCCGCACTACTGCAGCTTCAAACTGGGGAAGAATTTATTGCTTGTTCTGACAGAACGCTGTCAGAATACACCGGGTATCAGTTTGTTGTCTATGGAGATCTGCGTTATGCATCTGTATTATAGTTTATGGCTCTTTACCACAAATGGTATGTATCCTAAAAAAAAGGTAGTTCCATAGCCTGGTAGCAGCTGAAGGGTTTTCCATAAAAAAAAAGCAACCCTGCCTCCCTTTTTGATAAAATTCCACCGCAGAAGTTTTAAAGGATTGTTTAACTTACAACATATGTGGGAATATGGCTGAAGTCCTCTCTGCACCTGCCAGTCATTCTTTCTCATATTTCTGTCTTCTGCCTCACTGCACTGTGATTTAATGAAGGGGAGTCTACAATCTGACCCCGGCTGTGAATCACAGGAGTCATAGTTTCAGTAGGAGCCATGATGTCGACGGTGTTGCTCTGCAGTGATCCGAGTACATGTTCTACTCTCAGGCATATAGCACTCGTGTTAATTCTATATATCAGCACAGTTTTCTTTAATTGTACTAAAGAGATATCATGTAGCAGAAACATTTCAGTTACTGTAACGTCAAAGGGTTAAATAAAATATACAGGTCTGAGATGGACAGTAATTGAACAAAGCTGCAATTTGAATCTGTGCAGAATTAAGCATCACAGAGTCACCATTGACCTTCAGTTTGAATTTGTAGGAAAAAAAATGTTTACTCTGTTTTTATTTGGCTTTTGCATGCAAGGATATAATTATTGAAACTGATACAAGAATATATTTATGTTGAAGATTGCTTCAACCAACACAGAGATATACTGTAAATGTTTAGCAAGTGATGCATTGTTTACCTTCTGTTTGTTAATCAGCCCCTCAGCTAAATAGAAAGCACACATTTGCTGCTGATTATCGAAAGCAAATGTTTCTCATCGCATCCAGTTCAGGGAAGATCTCAACAAGAATGCTGTGGCAGCAGCTCACCAGTGAAGTGCCGCGTTTCATGCGAGAGCCGACTTATGTGTGATTGGTAAACTGTAAACAGTGGAGGAGCGGCATGCCTTACAAGGCCGGAGGGATCTCCCCGTGAACTTAGGAATGTTTTGTAGCACCAGAGCTCAGGGGAGGGGAGCTGTGAGCCGGGGAGACGAGCTATACCGTGGCTGAGATCTGGAAGTGGCAGTGGAAAAAGGCTCTGGCAAGTAAAATTAGATGCTGCCCAGCAGGTCAGTTTGGGAAATACTGAGTGACACAAAAAGCAGGATGAGTCCTGGTCGGCAGGGGAAAGAGCCTGGGATGTCAAATCTGTACAGTCTTTTGTATAGGGTTGTCATATTTTGCCAAAGGTGATACTTATAATTGCTTGCTTACAGGCAATAAACTACAATCAACTTCACCCTCTCATCCTCTCTTCATTTTAACCTCTCTCTCTCTCTCTGCTCCTGCAGACGGAGCTCCACGACCTGCTGAAGCCAATTTCAGATCACATCCAGGACATTCAGAACTTCAGGGAACGAAACCGCGGGAGTCCGCTCTTCAACCACCTCTCAGCCGTGAGCGAGAGCATCCCCGCGCTGGGCTGGGTGGCTGTGGTGAGAAAGCATAAAACACATGCGTGTGAAACAGATCATTTGTGTAATGATTGGCCTGTTAACCCCGTACACTAAAGTGGGCACAAAATTAATAGATAAACTCATGAAATCAGATTAGGTTCACTCATAAACAGCCTCAGACGAGCCTGTTTTTCTCCCACTTACATAAAACATTTCTGTTTCTCATCAGTACAAAGATTTGAGGTGAATACCATTTAGAATAACATCAGAGCTCCTCCTCTTCAGGTCTTGAATGAGAATTCACTGAAGTCGGTTCTGGTCTGTGTAAGTTTCTGTCAGGGCGGCTCGTCTCCTCTATTACCTTTACACCAAACTTTGTAGTTGCAATTATGAGCATATCGGCAATGTACTCTCAAATGAAGACACATTTGCAGTTTTGACAGAAAGTTTATACCTCTGCTTACACCGCTGTGAAAGTGAGGGAAGTGATTCTCAGGAAATGACCCCTTTCCCTCTCTCAGAGTCAGAAGCCAGGCCCGTATGTGAAGGAGATGAATGACGCTGCTACCTTCTACACCAACAGAGTGCTGAAGGACTACAAGGAAACGTAAATACGCCTCATAGCTTCTTCACAATAAAGTGAAACTGTGTTCACATTGTTGTTGTTCCCCAGAATGCCCTCAGGAGGTTTCTTGAGAAACCTCTAAGTTGCAGAAATGAAGATCTGCATGAGACATCAGAAATTGCTGGAAATGAAAACATATAAATGCAAAAACCTTGAAGAACCACCAGCGATAGTGCTCACTGCCATCAAACTCCTGTATAAGAGATTTGGAGGAATGTACATCTAAAAGCCAAAGGTCTCTATTTACGCATTGTCCCAACATTTCAGGAATTAGTCGTTCACATTGAGTGGAGCTGCAGGTGCAGAAAATTAGAATACTTTTGACACGTTAATTGTTTTTGTCTATTATTTCTAACATCAAAACTAAAGAGTTACAAGCATTTTTCAACATTCTAATTGTAGTAATTATGGCCTCTTTTAAGCATTTAAAAATTCAATATTTTTAATTTAATTTTAGAAATCAAACAAAAAGGGTTTGAAATATTTGAGTTTTTTTGCTGATTCTAGGAAAAATGAACTTTTTGGGACACGCCTCTAACTTGAATTGTTTGGTTTTGATGAAAGTGGATGTGAGTGGTTAAAAGAGGTTTTCTGAAGGAGCACAATTAATATTCTGCCTCAGTCCTTTAGGCCCCTGATCTGCATGCTTTAGTGACAAACCATTCCAGAACACCTGAAAACAAAAATCTCATCCCGCCTCCTGTTTTGTTCTTTGTTTTTAATCTGACCATTGTATCACCATGCCTCCCTCTCTCGCTGCTTGCATGCTGTCTCAGGGACAGACGCCACGTGGACTGGGTCCGCTCGTACCTGTCAGTCTGGACTGAGATGCAGTCGTTCATCAAACAACACCACACAACGGGGCTGGAGTGGAGCAAGAGTGTGAGTACACAAATGTTGCTACTCCATTAAATTCACCTTATTTAAAAAAAAGTTGTCGTTGTCTAATTTTTTGTTTGTTTGTTTTTTAGCATTGTGTTAGAATATATGTGCATTATGACAAGAGGTCACTCTTGAAATAGCAGGTTTATTATTGTAGCTGTGTTTCCATTGAGCTTGTGTTCGCAGGCCCTGATATTTTTAAATCAGCCCAGATTTCTACTTTTTGAGTACACTTCCATTTTTAGTTATGGAGCTCTCGGTTACGTAAACCACGGCAGAGAGCATGAATGAACGAGTGGCTGCACACCACAGTTCTCTACGGAGAATAGAAATGCCTCCGTCACTCCGGCAGACAAACTTCTGTTTATGAGCGTCTGCTCAGGGACTCCTCCACACCAGTCGGTGGATTGTGGCGGGGGGGGGGCTGGAGTATCCACAGAAAACTCAGGAAAACTCTATAAGAGAACCTATGGTAGCTGTGAAATTCATTAGAAGAGTTAATCAGTTCAAGTCACATAACTTTGTTTTCACACCTTACACTTACACATTTAGGGGGAGCACATCCAAGGCAGCTGTGTGTTCTTCTTTAGTCTTTATTTCGAGTGAACCTAACTGACTGATTCATACTTTTCCAGCCTGACATGACAGTGGCATCAATCTTTTATCTGTCTTGAGCACAAATGTGAAGAAACACATGGCTGAAAACGTTCAGTCGTTCCTTTAATGTGACACGATCAGATAACCACCTCAGTAATACTCAACAACTGTGTGCACATGTGTCTTTCCTGGATGCAGAAACCTGAGAGCCCCGCAGTGGCCGTGTGTGTCAGCTGTTGCCCCTGCTGTCAGACGACAGAGTTTGATGTGTGTTTGAAAGACTTGGCGTGTGTGTGCGTACAAGGACCGGAGTGTGTCGCGCTAACAGGTGGTCCTCAGGGTTTACTTGAATGGAGGTTTTCTTTACAGGGGATCCCCGACAAAGGGCCTGTGTACACACACAGTCCGCGTCGTAACCCAAACTGCAGGGCTGGTCCCTCTCGGACGCAGCCATCATCTGCTGCTCAGATACCAGCTCAGTGACAAGCTTTCACTCTGACACACACGGGCCGACATATGGAACCACGCTGACACCGATTGACTAGCC
This sequence comes from Lipophrys pholis, assembly GCF_963383615.2. Lineage (NCBI taxonomy): Eukaryota > Metazoa > Chordata > Actinopteri > Blenniiformes > Blenniidae > Lipophrys > Lipophrys pholis. Next base: position 9,281,398 of record NC_137643.1, on the reverse strand, counting down.
CACATTAGTTCCTGTGTTTTAAAATCCACCCATTTTTTTTAATTTTAATGTAAAATTGCACAGAGCAGCTCAGGAAATAAAAACATGGGAGTAAGCAGCCACCACCAATTAGAATTATTAAAATGTGAATGGTTTTGATCTGGTACTCTGCCAAATATGTCTTCCTTCTGTAGGCTAATTGATAAGTAAGGCTTAATATAAGTAATTAGCTTTTTTTATTGTTTCAGCAATTACTTTTTGATATCATTTTATTGTTTGATGTGTTTTTAAATCAGAGAACAATCAAGAATAAAATCTATCACAGCCTCCTAAAATATGTGTTGCGGCCTTCAGATTCCTTGAGTTGTCTGATCACTATATGACATACAGTACTGTATCAACAAGTTCTCACTTTCATTTGTCATTTCTGCTTTGAATAAAGATGAATGATTGTCTTGGGGTTTTTTTTGCCCAAAAATGGGCAAAGGGGAACAAATGGTTTTCAAAACATGTGTTTGGGTATTTTATAACTTCACTTAAGTATTAATGCAAGACGACACATGTTTGGAAACACTAAGAGGTAGTCAGAGTGTTTAACAGCCATACATTAACACACATACACACATACATGCTGGTTCTAATCCAGCGCTATGCGCTGAGCTGTTTTGTGTAACAGGTCTGCATTGCTCCGCAGTGATATGCACAACATGTGTGCCTTGTGTCAGAGGTCATGTCTCAGCACTAAGAAGCACATTAATTACCACCTCAGTCCTCTGAACACATGTGGTCCGTGCTACATCTGTCTATGGCAGCTGTTTGAGGTCTTCAGTGTGTGTGTGTGTGTGTGTGTGTGTGTGTGTGTGTGTGTGTGTGTGTGTGTGTGTGTGTGTGTGTGTGTGTGTGTGTGTGTGTGTGTGTGTGTCCATTTCTGCTGATTAATGCTGATTTGTCAGGGATGGTTACAGTACAAACTCATAATGTACTGCCACATATTGCTATGACAAAAAATAAATAAAGAAAAATTCTGAACTACTTTTTTCCAACAATATCATACTGAAGTTGAGAAAAACAATAAGCAAAATATTTTGGCAGGCAAAATATAGGAAATACTTCTTGAAAGCAACCATAGATATGTCTGTTTGCTGAACGTAACCACTCACCTGCTCTGTCACGTCATATAGAGTCAACACAAAAAAAACGACATTTCTTTGACAATACTCCTCCTACTGGAGGCCTTTGTTACTACAGCTGTTATCCCCAAAACACCTGTTGCATCAGTGTTTCGTCTCATAAGATCACAAACCCAAAATGCAATGTTCCTTTTCTCTAATTGTTTAAATGCCTTCACCTCCCAGGGCCCCATCGCTCCTGCTTCTCTCCTCAACTCCCCTCCAGCCCAGAGTGCTCCCTGTCCACCTCCTCCACCTCCGCCTCCCCCAGGCCCCCCACCGGTCTTCTCCGATGACGACCCCAAGCCGCAGGCAGACATCGCAGCAGCTCAGCACTCTGCCCTGTTTGCCCAGCTCAACCAGGGCATGGACATCACAAAAGGTGGATTTACTGTGGCGTCCGGCAGCCTTTTGAAATACTCGTGGCATTTTCTATCATGCTCTTCTTTTTTTTTCTCCGTCTGCAGGTCTGAAGCATGTCTCGGATGACCAGAAGACCCACAAGAACCCAAATACACGCTCCAATAAGACAAAGACCAAAAACAAGAACCCCAAACCTGCCAGCTCACCAAAAGCAGCGGCCCAGAAAAAGCCTCCTTTGCTGGAGCTCGAAGGGAAGAAGTGGAGGGTGGTAGGTCAAATAATCGCGCTTGAAAAAAAAGACATATTGTCTACATTCTGTGGATTGTTCCTCAGTGACTTTTATTAGTTTAGAAGGTCAAAGTTTTCCTCCAGGTCAGTTGATCGTGGCTTTACGCTCCAGATTATTTTTGATTCCGTTTTCTTGTTTGTTGCAGGAAAACTTTGAGCAGAAACACGACCTGGTGATCGATGAGACGGAACTGAAACAGGTGGTTTACGCCTTCAACTGCAACAACTCCACCCTGCAGGTCAAGGGAAAAATTAACTCCATCATCCTCGGTGAGTCAGCTACAATCGGATTTAAATTCCTCACTTCTGATCATTAATTCTCCTTGTTTTGACTCTTTTGCCAGACAACTGCAAGAAGCTGGGTCTCGTCTTTGAGAACGTAGTTGGGATTGTGGAGATCATCAACTCCAAATCCATCCAGCTGCAGGTGAGTGAACCTTTGCAGAGGCGATCTAGATGCCGTATAACAAATTAAAGAGGTGGACAAATGTTTCAAATGTGTGTCTTGAGAGTGAAAGGTAAGGGTATATTTCGCGGAACTATGCCGCAGATACCTGCCAGTGACTGTGACGCGTCTCTCTGCAGGTGTTGGGCAAAGTTCCCACTATTTCCATCAACAAGACGGAGGGCTGCCAGGTCTACCTGAGCAAGGACTCCGTCAACTGCGACATCGTCAGCGCCAAGAGCTCTGAGATGAACATCCTCGTACCACAGGGGGAAGACGATTATGTGAGTGTCGCATTTTCAAAGGCGCGGAATCCGATAACCCCGGGGTTGATGTGGAAAAGCAAATGTGCAACTGAGTTCGGTTTATTATTTGCAAGTCTGAAATGTCGCAACTGACTTTAGAATATCTCTGTTCTTGTGGAGTAAATATAGAACTACAGAGGAACTTTGTTTTCTGGAGCTACACAGTGTTTGCTGGTTTGTTTCACAGAAAGAGTTCCCGGTCCCCGAGCAGTTCAAGACCGTCTGGGATGGATCCAAGCTGGTGACAGAACCCACGGAGATGGCAGGCTGATTGCCACCTCGTCTTCCTCACCAGCGACCCAGCAATAAACAAAAAATGCCACAGTAAATACAGTATATCCGTCCACCTGATGCCAGATAAACAAATGGTATTTTATTAAGAGGAGCTGTGTCTGAATCATTTCAGGTCCACTCCTTTTAATTCATTAGCCGTCTCTGGAGCATTTCTAAGCTTATTTTCACTTCATTAGATACATGATCTGTCAAGTTATAGTACAAACCCACAGCAAATTCACTAAGTCATCGGGAATTAAAAATATCTCAGGTCTAAACTACCACAAACTAGCTCATTGTTTTGGCATTTATGTACGAATATAATTGTTTAAAAATAGGTGAACTTTGTCTGTTGTAATTTATCGGCAACGTACTTTTTAAACAATGTCATGGTTCCATTTCATAAACTTTACTCATTCAAATTTCAATATTAGAGACAAAGTTTTAAACGTTATCAAAAAACAAATATGGAACGTAAATATCCAAGTCTATGGTGACTATTTCTGTTGAAGTGTCTATAGTGAGCCTTATATACGTATAGTGCATGGCAGTCATGTAGTCGTGGATCTGTGTTGGAGTGACGTTGCTGATGGATGTAAAACGATCAGATGTGACGCAGCAGACATTAAATCAACTGACGTACCTGTTGACCGTCTCTGTATGTTATATAACGTCAGCTGTCGTGGTATCGTTCACACTTGGGCACTTCCCGTTTCTGTATTACTCGCACCAAGGTAGAACAGATAATCTAAAACGGTTTTATTTTTCAAAAACTTTATTTTACAGGAAAGCAATTTGATGTAATAGTGTATCGTTTTTCAAATAAAGTCAAAAGCCTTCAAATCTTGCTTGTCGGAGAGTTTTGTGTCGCATGATGCATGAACATCGTACAGCACAAAAGAAACTCCAGCAGACGAGGCGGAGAGGAAGATTACCACCTGCAGCAACACACAAAGGATTTACAGTCGTGAGAAAGCCTGAAGATTTTCACTAAAACACGTCTCCAAAAATTCATATTCAGAAAAACTGCAGCTCTCAGAAGAAAGCCCCAAGAATGTCTGGATTATTTTTAGTGTTTGATCACCAGATTCCCCTGTGAGTCCTGAGTAAAGAGATTATCATCCTCCTCTTCATCCCACACCAGAGGTCGGTACGTCTTCACAGTCCTGGCGCTCACGTTACTGTGGTCTTTGAGTGGACTCCTGGCTTGTAGGCCACGATGTGCTATCACCCTGACACCTTGAGAGTCCTGAGTAAACAGTGCCGCCAAACTGTCCTCGCCTCCGCCGCGTTGTGACTGCCGCGCTCGTTTTCTAAGAGGAGACTTTGGTTTTATCCACTCAAGCTTTTCGTCTTCGGTCTTTTTCCTCAGCCGGTCTAATTGTTCCTGTGACGATGCAGGATTTGGTTCCGCACAGTGATGACTCAAAACAAAAGAGTTCAGACTTGGCAAGCTGTTTTCTTGGTCGTCATCGTTCTCTGGAGAATGACAGCGATTCAAAGATTTCTGGGTTGATGTTCTCCTCTCGCCATTCATCACATTTTCAAAAGCCTCCTCACTCCGCAGACTGTCTGGGAGGGTTTCCCCAGAGCTGTTTAAGTTCTTTGCTGTGTTGAATCTCTGGTCAGGGAGGTACAACTCGCTGTCAGAATACTGACTGAAGGTGAGCAGGGGGTCCTGACTCCACGCCTGAGGAAGAGGCTGACTGTCACTGACCAAACAGGAGTCGGGATGCCTCTTCTTACTCTGCGGTGGCTCACACTCCTCAGACTTTCCGTCTTCACATTCACTGTGCATATGTGGTGAGGATGAATGCCAGAGTGTTTCTTTACTCTCACTGACACTTTCACTTTTCAACTCTTCAACCAGGTCGGCCTCGGCGACAAGTTCTTCATGATCAATATCACGGCCTCGCTTTCTCCCAGACGACAGAGCTGTGAGTGCAGCTGATGTAGAGGACAAAGAAGGCCGCACAGGATCCGTGTTTGGTTCTTCAGAAGTGGAATTTTTATTGAGGGCTTTTGTGGGAGAAGGGGAAAAAAACAACAATCAGCAAAAATGAAGAGAAACTGGTTCAATACTATACCATGCAAATTGATATTACAGCTATTCAAATACTCACCTCTTCGATGTGTAGTGAAGAAGGCTGAAATAGTGCTCTGCTTGGTCTTTGGCATTTCAGTTTTGGTCTGAGTGAAGTTGAGTGCCACAGCCAAACTATATCCAGAACCTTCAGTGAAGGGATTGAGCAACTTGGAAATGGGCCGTGTGTATTTCTGAAAAATATGACATGCAGACAAAAAAATTAATTAAAAAAAATACATAATTTTAAATCATTTATTTTTTGCCACAGTTATTGACATTTCTTCGTTACCATAGTGACGTATTTCCAGAGCCAATACATTACCATTGAACAATTAAAAAAAAATAATAATAATAATTGGGATTGTTATTTCAATATTTTTATAACTCTAAACTCGGATGTCTGTCAGGTTCAAGTTTAACAAGGAATGCGAACGTCATCATCCAGTTCATTTCCACTACCCTATCCAAACTGTTATTTAGATCCAGCTTAAGAAATCCACATTTTAGTTGAAGAATGTTTCCGCTCATGCCAGATAAATAACCATGAGGTGTTTGGCAATATTTATAATTTCTGAGTGGGAAATAGCCAACATACACGGTATGAAAAGTTGAGTTGAGATTTGGTTTGTTTAAGTATTCATATTCAACGATAGTTCTTAACAAGTAATAATTAACTGCTTTGCTGAGTTATTGGGGTAGTCATTTAGTAGATGTGTATAACTAGTTTGGACAATAACCTTTTTAGTTTTTTCCTTCAGCTGCACAGTGTCCAGCCAGATGCCACATTCCTCTTGAGCCGAGGTCTTCGATGCAGCTTTAGAATACTTCATGGCGCAAACAGGAGGAAATAACCTGCAACACATTGAATAAAAGATATTTTCAGGTACAACACTAGACTTGTATTTGAATTCAATGGAAGTGTTAAATCTATGACCAGCATTAATATATTGCTGCTTTCCATTGCAGACTCGTTACCAACATTAGCTGAATGCTATTTAGTAATTTTTGTGTTCAGCATCACAACAGCTTCATGTGGTACTAAAAATCCTACCAAGCATAAAATTATCCCAAAAAAGTACACAGATATATTGTCACTTGTAAACTTTAGTAATTAGGACAAAAGTACCTTTCTTGTGATTCGCGTCCTCTTTATTTGAGTCTGGCGCCTTGACGATGAGCGGTCCTTCCCGTTTGACTGTATGAAAATATGAAAATTTGTTATAGTTTCGAGACCCTGTCTTTGAATACGAGAGAGAATATAATTTCTACGAATAAAGATCATGCAAAATCTTAATTGCTCTATTTTAATTTCATCCTCAAGATGTAAGGAGAAATCATTAAAATGCGAAGTTTACATTCAGGCACAATGGACACACACATCATGACGTCAGCTGGTCCTTGCGCGAGGGTGTGTTTACATTGACGTCACAGCCGTCAGACGAGAAGGTGAGTGAAATGTTTTTATTATTATTCGTTAATTTCACCACTTTAACCGTTGTGACTTGAATAAACGACGATGTACTCGTCGTTATCGTCGTAAATCGTATCAGCGAAGGGCTTTAGGTGGAAAATAAACGCTTTTGCGGTGGAGTTATAATAATACAGGAAGGGCTTTTGTGGTAGCTTCGGAAGCTAACTTGGAGCTAGTTCAGCAAAATAATTAACTCCGATGACTGTTATTTTGATATTATGGTTCAGTTTTTAGTTAAGGGGTAAGTTTTTCGATTAAATGTGAGGGCTGAGTGAAAGCGTCTTTAAACCTCTCACTGGTGACGTTATAATGTCATGAACTGGTAATAATTGGTAGCAGTGATCGGGCCATCAGCGAACAAAGTCTCACATTTCACAGGTAATGATCGCGCACTTCCTCAGTGATCAAAGCAAAGACCTGTCATGTGCCAGAAAAAAGGCTGCGCATGAAAAAAAAAAAATTGGCAGATTTGGAAAATGTGTTTTGCTGTAAATTGACACACTGTATTTTGATTATTACAGTCGTTTTAAGAGATATACACTATTCAAACATTGAGTTTACCAGCTTTAAATTATATTGTCTGACTGTCAAAACAAGAATCTACCATCTGAAAAATCTAAGAATCTAATGCAATTGTCACAACGATAGAGGTTTTATGCAAGACACAACTTTCTATTGTTTTAGTTATGTATTTACGGAAGTCTTTACAATGTTCATTAGTTTTTATATGGCCACACTCCATCGATCAAAACTTCAAGCTACTACTATTAATTAATGTTGATGTCATCTTTTTTAGATAATCAATGACTTTTTGACTAAACTTGCCTATCAAAAATGTATTTAATATAAAATGATAGGGAATAGATACATTTTATCCTTTCCTTTTTTTTGCTGTTATTTAACTCTTCATACCAGCACTACAAGAAAGAAAATTTGACATATAATAGTATTATCAGGCTTGATTTCCTTTTTCAATCGTGGATAATTTACTTGTAAAAAGTGCACTGTTTTGATTTGTTTTCCCTCCGTCATGAGGCACTAATCTTTTTCAGGTCAACTCCTGATTCATTATCATTATGTTCCATGGGATATCAGTCACAGGAGGAGTCGGAGGAGGTAACCCTTTCAATATTTTCCAGTATGTTTAATTGTGTTTTGACTCTGCAGAAATCATGTTATTTGTCAATTTAACCTTTATTTTTTCATCCTTTACAGCTCCAGCCAACAAACCTGAGTTATACGAGGTAAATATAAGTATAGAGCAACTATATTGATACAGTTTATTCGTGACCTTTTACAAATTGTCCACTATAACCTATAAATATTCCAATAGTAACTATGACACATGGTTCTGCAATGCTGTTTTAATGGTATAAATAATATTTGATATTTTAGCTTTGCATCTAAGCAATCACAATTGTTTTTATTTCAGGAAGTGAAATTATACAAAAATGCACGGGAACGAGAAAAGTGAGTGCTGAATTAATTATTAATGATAAGTGTAATTTAAACAAATAATGAAGAAAATATTCTCTATTTTTCTACTATTGGACCATCTTTATTTTTATCCTGTTTTGGCAGGTATGATAACATGGCCGAGCTGTTTGCTGTGGTAAAGACTCTGCAGGCCTTAGAGAAGGCGTACATCAAAGACTGTGTAACACCCAATGAGTAAGTAATAAACCAATTTTGATTTCATGCTTGAAAACCGAAAGAAAAACACCATCTCTATCTTAAGGGGCCTGTCTTCATTAATGTGTATTGGTTTTAGGTACACTGCGTCCTGTTCCAGGCTCTTGGTTCAGTATAAGGCTGCTTTCAAACAGGTGCAGGGTTCCGATGTGGGCTCCATCGATGACTTTTGCCGGAAATACAGAGTGAGTTCACATTATATTAGAACCCTGTTCACATGTCTTTGGGTCATGTTATCTGTTGCGTACTATGGATCTGTGTCATCATTTTGTCTCCCAGCTGGACTGCCCACTAGCGATGGAAAGAATCAAGGAGGATCGACCGATCACCATCAAGGATGACAAGGGCAACTTGAACCGCTGCATTGCAGATATAGTTTCTGTATGTCCTCTCTTCATCCTAACATTAATTTTTGGGCCTTGTGCCAGATTGGAAAAGGCTCTTTGTCATGATTTAATTTAGCATGAGCGAGGAGGCTGAAGTGGTTTCACTTAATTTGGCTCATCCTCTGGTCAGACTTTGAAAAATGTCAGCGTACGATGCCAACTGTGTCCACTGCCAACTACAGCTCATAAAATCAAACCTATTAATAAAATCAGTAGTCAGAAAGTGACATCCAGGAAAGGACTCTTTGCTGTGCTTGTGTTACAAACATTAGAAGAAACATATTTCTCATGGCTGACTGTGACCATTTGTTGAATATTGTGTTATTTGTCTCCAACCTTCAGCTCTTCATCACTGTGATGGACAAGTTGAGACTGGAAATCAGGGCCATGGACGAGGTATATTTATAGATACGTTGTACGTTTTCGTAATTTTGTTACATAAATGGGCATTGGACTGACTGGACTCACTTTATTGATCCAGATCCAACCAGACCTGAGAGAGCTGATGGAAACTATGAACAGAATGAGCAACATGCCTCCAGACTCGGAGGCCAAGGACAAAGTCAGCCTCTGGTGAGTTACACAGGTCCACTCGGTTTATGTTTTTCATATTAGGCTCAGTGAAGGATGCAATGTACTAAAGGCAGAATTTGACACGTTTGTTTGGGTACAGTAGTGGCTATCATTCAGGACATGACTGATGGATTATTAGCAGTCTGTTCTCTAGATTTTTCTTTATTACATGGCGACAGAAATTTGTCATCACCATCATGTTCATGTAGAATGAAGCCTTAAATGATCTGTAAGCATCCCGCGAAACATGCATTCTCCCTGAGCTGCAGCCTTAATGGGCTCTTACTTCAGTGTCTGACAGTATGTTCCTCTTAAACTTTACCAGTGCTACTTCACCAAACTGCTTCTGTGATGTTTTGACTGCAGGTTGACCACCCTCAGCAGCATGTCAGCCTCAGATGAGCTGGATGACAACCAGGTACGCCAGATGCTGTTTGATCTTGAGTCGGCCTACAACGCCTTCAACCGCTTCCTCCACTCCTCTTAAACCATCTGCCTGTCACAGATCGATCTGCCTGGAATATCTGAAAGAAATGAAAGAAGAAACGAGCAACTTTTCCCCCACTTTTGTGGGAGGAAGTTGATTTTGTTTGGACAAATTTTGTGTCTCATATCCACCTGTTTTTTTTTTTTTTTTCATTTTCTTTCTGTACTTGTGGTTCCTGTGACCTTTAAACAAGGAGTACCCAGTTCAAACTCCTCCAGCTTCTGTGCCCAAAGTTTCTGGGCCACAGCTGAGTTTACCAGGCTTAACCTGCACCGTCAGCTGCTCCACTGGCATTTTGTACCAAAAAGTTGTTTGACAGAAAAATCCTGAAACATTGGCTGTTTTAGTCTGAGAGTTTATGTTTAACTTCATATTGTAACATCAAAGCAAGGTCTAATTTTATAGCTATGTTTTGCACCACACCAACAGAGAAGTGTGGTGTGTTTTATCAAAATGAAGAATTCATAGATCATATTTTTCTTTTGATAACATAAATGTACGTCCTTACTTGTCACCTCTTATTCTGTTAACCATTTTTGTTTTCTATCACTTGGGTTTTTATTGTATCATAAAATGAAGGTGTGTGTTAAATAAAGCAAAAAAGGGTGAAATAGGCTGTAGTTCATCTGCCTTATCTGTCAGCAAAGGGAAAGAAGCTGATATAGGAACCATTTGGGATTGAAGATGATTAGAGAACTCTTAAAATCTATTATTGTAAGAATATTAGGGTGGAAAGAACTATGTTTTGTGCTTATTTTTCTGTACCTGTTTGTTAACATACCTACGCCATATTTAAGTTCATTTTTCACTACATTGTAAGTGAGCAAAATGGAGGTTGACATACCTAGTTATTTTGCTCACTGAATATGTTTCCATCCCCCCTAAACACCTTTAGGGAGAACATATTTATTCAGATTTCTCATTGTAAATAATAGTTCTGGTTTTTAAATAAAAGCATGTAACACCTTTTTAGAAATAAACTAATAAAAAATGTATGTTTTGTCTGTGTGTTGTTTTGGAATTGGGAAATAAAATGTTTCATCAGATTTGTAAATTATAGTACCACATTATTGTGAATATAATGACATATTCATTTTGTGGTGCCTTTTTAACAATGTTTTGAATAATGTGTTTACATATGCAATTACTTTTTAAACTATAACAGTTAATTGGATTTGGGCTTGTTTGAAGGTCAGAAAGCTTTCAGACTAACCATTCTTTAGTATAGTTATTTATATATATATATATATATATATATAATTTTTTTTTTTATTTTTTTTTTTTATGTCAAACGTAATTACTACTTATTAATCATAATAACACATTTCCGTCCGCACTTCCGCATCCTGGCCTCACGTCGACCACGGCACCATCTCCACGGCAACGTGGCAACACGCACGCTACGTCACGAATTCACATGCTGCGGCTCCTTTAAGAAGCAGGCGGCAGCGTATCCGTTACCATGACGACAAAGAAATGACAAAACTCGGGAGCGGGTCTGCTTGTAATGCCAGTGAGAAACTGAACCGGAGAGGTTTTCCGCTATAAACCAACTGCTGCGGCTTCCGTACAGCAAAAGGTTATTGACCGAGAACGTAAAATACTGTCAACACATGGAGATGAAAACTAACCTGCTTTTTAACCGACCCCGACCGACTTTGACCGAGCAGCACCGCGTCTGACCGGACGGTTGCCTGCAGGTAAGATGCAGCTGTTGCATTGTTATCATCGTTAATTATTCAATATTGATTATTGAGCTGAATGCTTTTCTTTTCACGACACACGCACGTTGATCTCCGTCAACATTTCTTCATGACTTTCAGGGAGTGATCGATGAACTTGAGGTAAAAATGAGCAAAAAGTATGAGTCAGCAAACGTCTCCGAGGTGGAGGGGCATATTTCTCTCAAGTATGAAATCAAGAAGAGACTTGGAAAAGGGGTGAGTGTTTTTTTTTTTTTTTTTGTTAATTCAAATTAAATCAGGTCATTTCGACAGATGTTGCACAAATAGCTTCAGATTCTACTTGTTGTTTACTCTTTTTTTACCTCTGTGCTTAGAATTCCTGAAATTCCCCTGATTTAGAGTGCTAAGTGAATACCAATGTTGCAAGCAAAGGGGGGGTTTACTTACTTTGGCAGTATAAACTCTTTACTGGCAGATTAGCTCATGTATGAGGACATTTGTTCTTTTCAGACCTTTTTGTTTTTCTCTCCACCGCTGAGGCTGCCACACAGGACGAAAAACAGCTTCGCTTTCTTTCCACTTTCAGTCCTCAGAGATTCACAGATCGCTGCTCTGCTTATAAATGGCCAGCTGATCACTGTGATGCAGTTGAGCAACTCACAGTTGTCACCTGGACACACACTCGGGTTACACAGGTGTTTAACCTGTTCACAGACTGTGTACATTGATGCTCTTAAAAAGAACCAAGTGCTGGACAAACTGGCTCTATAATTAGACTTACTTAAGCAGAGTTGTTTTGTTTTTGGAGCATTGCTTTATCTACCCTGAATAAACAGTGTTTTATTTTAAAAGTCACTTTGGTAAATATCTCCAGGTAGGTTTCACTTCTTTACCTGCAGCACTCGAGGTTCACTTTTCCTGATACAATGAGGCTTCAGTTTTGTGTGAATATAATCTGATGCCTCCGAAGGCTGTGTCAGTCCTTGTGTCGCCACAATGACAGCACACTCTGAGGTTTTGCCTTTCACCGCAGACCTTAAGTCATCACCAAAGTCGCAGGGGTCACATCGTCCTTAGTTTGAAGAAATATCTTAAGTACACAATCAGCATTAACATGTTTGAGTTGAAAAATCCATTTCAATCAATAAGAAAATGTAATTCTCTGAACATCTGAGCCAATATCAGTGTTTCCTCCCTTTATGTTTTCAGAGACTGTTCAACATCCTGCGTTTATTAACTTGTTGACCAAAGCACTGTCCGTCTCCCCCTGCAGGGATAAAACATGACCTCTTGTCTGAATTTCGTATCTATCTCAGGCATACGGCATCGTCTGGAAAGCGGTTGACCGACAGACGGGCGAGATTGTGGCGGTGAAAAAGATCTTTGATGCCTTCAGAAACAGGACAGATGCCCAGGTATGGAGGGTTAAACAAAAGCTATGGTTGTAATTTGTTACCAGCGACCAAATGTCCGGTCTCATGGTTCACCATCAGTCGTCTTGTTTTTTTATTTTTTTATTTCCTGGTTATATAAAAATGAAGCCAGGCTTTCCCTCAAACACTAATCACTCTCAATCACTAACCACTAATCTCACCACTCTGTATACATTTTGTCCCTCTCCTGTTTCAAGTGAATGATGACTTTGGCTAATGATTGAAAAGAACACGAGGCTTGTGTGTGCCTGATTGTAATGAGGTTTCTTTTTTTTTTTCCCTCTTACAGAGGACATTCAGAGAAATCATGTTCCTTCAGGTAACTATAAGAATTGTTTGTGTGGAATAATATATATGATTTTAGTTAGAACATCATAGTTTGCGCTTTAGCCTCACTTTTACCCTCAGGACTGCAGCCAGTCGGTGTAATGCATGCTATAACGCCACTGATTCGGTTATACCGTACACCACCTGTTTTAGTACACAAGTTTGTCCCTCACATTTATGCTCTGATGGCAGGAGCTCACTGGTAAGGCTTTAAACCACTTCTTCAAAGAGCTGCATTGCTACTGTATAATATTGTGAGAATAATAAAAAATATAACAATGGCCTCACTCATTGGCTTCTTAAAATGCTTGTTGAACACTATGCAGTGATGTGGAAACACTATAACTCATGCCCAGTGAAAATGGGTGCGGGTAATGTTGCATGCATGTGGTGCAGGATGTTGCTCTTGATCTATACTCATTATAAATACCATCGCATCAGCGTCGGAATACCAAAATTACTTTTAATAGGAAATCTTCAGTCAGTCTTGGTCAGTCTTTCCTATGTCAGTTTACTTGGTGGACGTCACTTGAACCCTTTTAAAAACAGGATCCACCGTCAGAAAATTAGGTGTATTTGGAATTAAATACAACAACATGGTGCATAGGTGTTCATACTGGGAGAAATAGATGCTTTTACTTAAGAAAATAGATGAACCAAATTATTTTTCTGGTATTATGAGACGCAAAAATGTAAACTGAACATCTGTTCGCCACACATTATGTAATGTGTCTTTGTTTTACTCTTTATGTTTTGACCCACATCCATGCTGAGCCATAATCAGCTGTTGTCGTCTCCCAGTAAAACTCCAGTTCCGTAGTCAGGGGATTTGTAGTGACCATTATGCAACCTGTGTTGAATGTTTCCCAGCTGTTTACACAACCTTCACATCTCATCATCCAGGCCGGGCAGTACCTGAAGTTTGCTTTCTCTGTTTGCCTGGGGTGTTTTTCCTTTACTGTTGCTCAATATTTTTATTCTCGTTGCAGGAGTTTGGAGATCACCCGAATATCGTCAAACTTCTAAATGTCATCAGGGCACAAAACGATAAAGACATTTATCTTATCTTTGAATATATGGGTAAGTGTTCAAGACCATCGCACCGACCTTAAACATCACTCAAGCAAACAATTGTCTTTTAAGATTGCAACACATCAACATGGAGGAGACTGCATTGGCCTCCTGCAGCTTAACTTGGCAGTGAAGTGGAGGTTGATGTGTAACTGTGTGTGGACAGGCTTGTGCTTCCTTTGGCTGGCTGCACGTTGTTACTGCTGAGTCCACAGAGCACCCTCCCTCTGTGTGCAGCCTAATCCCTGACTCTACTGCAGCATTTCTCTCTGGGTTTTCCTTTCCTTTTGGGATTTGACGAGAAATCATTGTCTGTTTGTGACCATGTCATCATTTAGAATTACTGCCACAGTCACATACGGACTATTTCTCCCCCCTCTTCTTTGTGCCAGACACTGACCTGCATGCAGTGATTAAGAAAGGCACTCTCCTGAAGGACATCCATAAACGTTACGTGATGTATCAGCTCCTTAAAGCCATCAAATACCTCCATTCAGGGAACGTCATCCACCGAGACCAAAAGGTACGCCAGTGAATTTATGAGGAGAGTGAAGGAAGAATACCTTTAAACATCGAACTCTTCAGATAGACGCACTACATGTTTAATGACAGATGAATCCAATTTAGTTTGTATACAATGATTATTTTACAAAAGATTTTCAGTCATGACCAACGCAAATGGCTCTTCACCTTGAAAACGAGATTTCACTGCTTGTCTTGTTTTTGTTTTCATAGCTGGGCCAAGCTCCGGGAACTAAAGTGCAAATCAAACTATTATTGTCTTTGCGAGGAATGTTTCTCTTGTCTGTGTTCCCACAGCCGTCCAACGTGCTCTTGGATGCTGACTGCGTTGTCAAGCTGTGTGATTTCGGCTTGGCCAGGTCGCTCAACCAGATCCAAGAGGACGGTGGGAATCCTGCGCTGACGGAGTACGTTGCAACGCGGTGGTATCGCGCTCCTGAAATCTTGCTGGGATCTGCAAGGTATCAACTGAGATGGAGTCTGTTGCCTTGATCTGAACTATATCATCCTCATGTTTTGGGTTGTTTTTTTTTGGTGTTGATTGAATTTTTTTTACAACTCAGACGAATTATGTTAGTGCCTGTGAGTGACTCAGCCTGTAAAACGATCACGTGTTGCCCAAAGGTACACTAAGGGCGTGGACATGTGGAGCCTCGGCTGTATCCTGGGAGAGATGCTGCTCGGAAAGGCCCTGTTTCCCGGGACATCCACCATCAACCAAGTCGAGAAGATCATGAGCGCCATACCACACCCCAGCACTGAAGGTGATGAAAACATGCAATCATTTGTTGTTGTTTTTTCCATAAAACCCAACATTAATTTTGATTTAGACTGATCAGATATCTTCTTGTCTCGACTTTCCAGATATTCTCGCAATCAAGTCAGAGTATGGATCCTCTGTCATTCAGAGAATGCTTCTAAAGTAAGATCTTTTAGGGAATGAGACATAACATGTCAACAAAGCACGCTTCTCTTGTTTTGAATATACATGCAAATCTATTAATCTGAGTATTCCGTAATGCACCTGTTGCATTTCACTCACATTTGACTTTGTGTAAACTTTGTGTTCACATGTAAACAGTGTATGCTTGGCTTCTCTTTGACCTCCTCAGTTCCTGTCGACAGCTTGCATAGGGAGTGATCATTACACATTTCTTTCACTCCACTGGGAGCTCTAGTATTTGTTTTGTGAGGCTGATTAAATTAAACACTCATTGGGCAGAAGTGCAGTGATTATTTTGCTGTGGATACAGATAAATATAATTTTGTTTCTGTTTCGATTCCTCTTTGTGCTTCCATCACCAGACCACAGGTGCCTTTGGAGGATCTTCTCCAGCCGTCTGTGCCTCCTGATGCTCTCGACCTGCTGAGGGGCTTACTGGTATTTAACCCAGACAAGCGGCTGACAGCAGACCAAGCCCTCCAACATGCATATGTAGCCAGGTATTAAAGTTCAGGATGTCACTTTCACGGACGACTAACTTTTGGGAAGTTTTTCTCTCAGCTAAATGACTGCACAGACTCCTGATTTGCTTCTCTTTTGTCTTCACATAGTAGAACAGGTAGTGTGAATGAGGGGGTCTGTATGCTGCATGTTAGTTAGATATATCAATACCGATTCCATTATGTGATTTTTGTGTTGCTGTTTTCACATTTGCACATGTGTGTGTCCCTGTGTTTTATGTTCCCTGGAGGTTTCACAATCCAGCCAAAGAATCAGCTCTCAACTATGATGTAGTGCTGCCGGTGGACGATCACGTGCAATTATCCGTGGTTCAATATCGCAATAAACTATATGAGGTACAGACTGAGTTATAGAAGAGAGAAACACTGTATTAATGTTTAATTTCTCCCTGCCAAGTTGGTTGATAGCTACAAATATAACCCACTTAATAGTCCTCTTCACCTGCAGATGATGCTGGAGAGGAAGACGAGCCAAGGGATGCTACGGCTAATCCAGCCAAAGGATGGAGGTTGTGTGAGCAGCGGGGAAAAGCCCATGGCAACAAGTAATAAAGCAGAGAAGAGCCCAGTGGAGGTGAATTACGAAAGAGACGGTAACCACGAGGGAAAACCGCAACATGAAAAAACAGACGAGACAAACCCCGTGCCTTCACACCTGGGAGTCACCAAACATGGCGCTGTTAATGCACCCGCCTCACCTGCTGTGGAGAAGAAGGGTCCAGTAGAAATCCCTGGATTAGGAAAGCTCACATATAACCCCATCACTCACACCCCAAGTATGATCTTTTTTTTTTGCTCCAGATCAAAATGTACTTGTGTCATTTCCAAAAAAATGAAGTGTTTGTGGAGACATTGACTTTGTAAGAGTTTCTCAAACTTTCACAGATAAAAACAAGTCCTAATATTAAAAGTCAGATTTTTTGTTTCAACACAACAACAATAGTTCTGTGTTTATTATATGGAAACTGCTTGACTATACAGTATATCTACACATTCCGCCTCAGGAAGAAAAGTACAAGCACTTCCTTTCTCTCTGCAGATACTTTTGTTCGGAATCCTGCTCCTGTTCATTACTGCCACTCTACAGTCAGCAGCAGGAAACCAGTGAGAGAGGCCAGCAATGGAAATGCGACTATAACACCAACAGAGAGCGCCAGCGCTACTATAGTGAGACAAACACCTGAGTCCTCTCACTATTCAGTTTTGTTTTCTCTTGATGTGATGTCATCTGTGTCTTTCATTCTAATGTTGGCTTTCTTGCCTTTCCTCTCACTCGTGCGCTTCCTGCGGGTGAATCTGTCTCTTCGCCCTGCCTGCACCAGTCCATGGACCAGATTCTGCAGCGTGGCCGATCAGCACCAGTCACTCATAATCGCTCCTTCTCCTTGAACCTGAACCACACACAGAATAACCCGCTGGTCCGCAAGGATGAGCCTTCTTTGTTTGCCGGGCTATATGTCGCATCTGCATGCTTGGTCAGTGAACTGCCCCTGAGAATATTTGTGGCATTCAACGACACGTGCAATTAAGACAGTTTATGTTTATGATAAAAACAATTTTACTTTGGATGCACATATGATATTTAATATTTCTTGAACTGTCACTCATTCATTCTTACACAGAATCAACGGTCAGATTTTCACGGTCGAGAAGCTCGTCCACCGCCACGGTTCAGCAAGAAAGTATTTCAGACGAACTGCAACGTGTCTGCTGCCGGAGACCCTCGAGCAAAACTAGGAAGCTACTCTCAGGCCTATGGCACCATCAGCAAGGCAGGACTCGACGACCTGCTTCAGCGGCGCCCGCAAAACCAGTGACTGCTGTCATATCAGTGGATCAGTACGGGCAGAGTGGCTCCAACGTTTGAACACACAACAGACTTTGCCTTGATTGTCTTGTGATATGATGTGATGTTCGTGGCAAACAGAAAATGTTGCCGGAAAAATAAATTATTAAGAATATCAGAGCGAAGGCCTTGTATACGCGGTTAAGGTCCTACCCATGGAGACATGGATCTACATTTACTGCCTGTGCCAGTCAAATCTAGTGTGGTTCATCACATTCAGCTGTTCCAGCAGTTCATAGAAATATGGAAATGTGTGTAGTTTTTGCATAAAAATTGACATCAAATGACAACATGGCATTACCAAATATGACACAGGGACTGAGGGCCTTTTTTCACTGTGACACACTGTATGTGTCCCGTGTTTTTTGGTAATTCAGTCGACGTGTGTTTCTTTCAGGATATGCACCACTGTAGTGCAACATCAGCCAACATGTTGTCTTGTCTGCTTGTGTCTCTGTCTTAACATCCAAATGATAAATCTTCCCAAATGCATTTGTGGTTAAATAAATGTCACAAACAGGCTCTCAACAGGACTAAATGCCACCATCGTGCTATTATGCCATGGTTTATTTCTGAAGTTACTGCACACTCGGCTTTTTAGTTTAACATTACTGCAGTTACATCAGGTGGAATAAACCATTGGATTAAAAAAAAAAACGCACAGATAAAATACATGTGAAATATGCAAAGTGGAAAGTTTTTTAAGCGTTGTGAGTGATGTTATTTTTTATTTGAACACAGAAGCAATATGCCTACTTATTTTCTGGTGTGTATAGATTGTAACAGTTGAAAAATAATTTATACCGCTCACCACAATAAATAATAAAAAAGGACTTGACATGTAAATACACTGATCATGTGTCCATGTACTAGTATGAATACAACAATGGAACAACCAACATTAAACATGATTTAAAATGTGTACAGCCACTGGTAACTCTATTAACATTGTCAAAACAGTGTGTAAGTGGCTTCTGCTGATAGTACTACTTATGGTGGAGGACTACAGACCCCGAGCTGCCGGCCGTAATCGCCTTTCTGTCAATGATTACCATTCTTTCCATGACTGCTATTTCAGGGAACACTTAAAAAAACATTGCAGCCATCAGTAGAACTGAAAAAATCATTACTCAAAAGCCCTTACTCAAATTGAAGGGTTTTCTGGCACGTGATTAATCCAGCACCGTTTGGGAGCACAGACACATAAAGCACATCAAAACGTGCGGAAAATTCAGGAATAATTTGCTTTTACTTTTGTTAACGATTTGGCTAACCGTTTCCAAATAACTGCAAAAAGGTGGTGCAGATGGGAGAGGCACCTCATGTAATGGCATAACAAAACCCAAAAAAATAAAACCAAAACCGCAGTCAAGCAACTTCATGGATGAAAACTGGCGTTAAACCCAAAAGAAAAATGTTTGTTCTTTAACAAGGTATTTACAAAGTAATCATTCCAGCTGTCAAATGAATGCAGCAATGTATGAATTGTTCCCTTAGACATATAGTGAATTTGGAGTAAAATCAATCTAACTGGAGACAATTAAGAGTCAAAGTAATCACATTACTGCAAGTGGGTTTTTGTGCATTTAAGAGTTTATTCAAGAATGAAATTGCACAAACCGCAATACATTTAATTTACAAGTCATCTGCTTTGCTACTTTTCATATCAAAAGGCCTGCTAGTTCCTGCACTGGTATGATGTTCAACGTTCTCACCTCACAATGAAATGAACCCTGGTTTGAGATCAGGTTTTATAAAGTGTACAACTTTTCTGGATAGACAGACGTCACGATTGAATATCTTAATACTTTTATTTGTAATTCAAACCTTTTAATCCAATAGGTTTATTCTTTTCACCGAAGAAAAAAAATCCTGATTTATATCTACTTTCATCCATCAAGTCACTGGACCCAGGTTACAACTCCGGACAGGTAGCAGTCCATCACAGGGTGGACACCCACACCTCCATCTAGCAAGTCAAAGTGACTGATCAGCCTCAAACAGATTTTCAGGACAGTGGGAGAAAACCCACATACTGGCGCACAGAGGGAGAACATGCAGAATGCACAGGAAGGCGTCATTGAAACACTGACTGTGAGGTGTGGGTACCTCTTTATATCTGCATCGCAACAAAGCATATTCCTTGTTTGTATTACTACACACTGCTTTATTATGTTGTTGTTTTTTAATAGAATGGAGTCAAAAAGAAGAGTGTTTTTAAGAAGAGGTTTACTTGGGTGATTTTCAACATTTCACTTGTAATTGAGCACAACCAAAGCAATGTGTATGTGTAAGTTAGTTCATCTATTTGGACAGCTGATGCAGCACATGAGTAATGAGTGGTGATGAGTAGTGCCTCTCCAGGTCTATCGAGATCTTTCCATCGCAACGTGATCAAAACAGCCTCAACACAGTAGCCAGCAGAAGCCCCTTTCAAATAACAAAATAATAATAATAATAATAATAATAATTTCGTGTAAAACTAGACGGTGGAAAACACTTGGTCATTGAGACAGGGGGGTCTCGAGGTAAAAATGTGTCGCTTCTTGTAATGACCGGAGATTCCTACGCGTCACGTGACCGCTCCGCGTGCTGTCGTCAGCGGGCCTCGACCCAGTTGTTCAGTCCGGAGCTCGAGGAGGAGGAGCGGGTGTTAACGTCCGTCTGCGGCCACGCTGAAGGTACCGCCGCCGGCTTCTCTTCATTATATATCATACGTGTTTGTTTGTTTTAAGTGTGTCGCTAAATGTATTTATTATTATCAAACACGAGAGCGTCGCGCGGACAAGCGAGCGCCGCTTTTGTTTGTTTGCGCGCATCATCAGTGTCCGTCCAGCCTGTCGCCAACTGTCACGATGGAAAGCAGCTCCCAGCAGAAAACAGTCGCTTTAATTAACGTGTACGTGTAGAAAACGAGCAGCAGCACGGCTCTTTAAACGTGGGGGCGCTGCGTGTGGTCACAAAATAATAATAACCTGGACTCATGATGGCGGGTGGCGGTTACGGGGGGGGTGTCGGCCGTGTTTTTTTATTTAGGAAACTACGTGGCCTAAATAAACACTTCGTCCCGATGTGACGGTATGACGGCGTTTCCCACTGTCCGGGGGAGATGTTTGTGAGTGTCGCATTTATCTGCGACGCTGAGGCCTACACCGTGAGAGATGCGCCTTCTGCAGGTGCACAGTGCAAACCACTGCGCGCGCGCGTGTGTATGTTCTTGTGCGCGCGCGCGCTCGCGCGAGATTCAGGTTACTGTTTTGGATTCCAGCCCAGGACCACACTCTGTAAACATACCTAAACACATCCTTTTCGGACTCAAACTTCGATTTAATTCTAGTTTCCCCTTTGTGAATTCACCAGGACAGTGCTCAATAGAGTCTCACCTAAAAACAGCATGAAATTTGTTAGATTCATTCATGCATCACCATAATTAAACACTGCAGATGCAGTTTGTTTTCACAATGACTTGATGGTGAAAGAGTCATATTAGTGAAGCTATGTTCAGACTCAAGATATTTATTTGTCATATATACAGATAGACATTTACACTGTGCAATGAAAAGATTACTTTGCTGATCCCCCAACCAATAATTAACTAAATGATAAGACAAAGGAGTATGTACAGATAAATAGCTACTAAATAAAGATTACAAAGAATACAATAAATAAGGATAAGGCACATTATGAAAGCAGCAGCAGCAGCAAGAGGTAGTGTGAATAAGCTTTTAATATTAAACATGGTTTCCCTTAGACAAGATAAAATTCTTCATATCAGTTAGACTTGTAACATTACTCTGTGTAGTCTTAAAACATGCAACATGTTACAAGAAAAGAATAATAAAGGCATTAAGACAAATAATAGTGTTAACAGAAGTGGAGCTTAAAAAAAGAACATTGAGCTGAAGTGTTTAACACAGAAAGATACAAAGTAGAATCATAAAGGCTGAAATACGCTCAGTATGTGAAATAAATGAAAATAAATCCACTTTAGCACATGCAGGCTGACAGCAGAGTTTCAAGTCACTTCATATGATGTAAAATTACATTAAATCAATACATTTCTCTGCACTGTAAATTATGATTATTTACCCCAGGAGACATTTTCTGTAGTTTTGTATAAGATAATCTTGTAGCCTTTTCCAGTTCTTTTCTTGGTAGAAATCAGTGTTTGTCATCTGAATAATTGATATAGCTTCAATAATATTATTTATACAGACAATCATTAACCTTAAGAACAATTGTAAGAAAGCACAAATATGTAAATTTAGTTATTTTAGGGGATCAATGTTGCTTTATTTCCTTTTTGACTTCATCAATCACAATGAAACATAAATATTGGATTACTCAACAAGTCCATTACTTCTTACTCTGCAATTGTGTTTTTATAACATTGTTAATTCAATATATTTGGAAATATTGATGAAAAATCATTTTAGGAACATTTTACAGGCACAGTGTTATTTGTAATTACCATAAAGCAGTCCGGATCCCTCTTTATTTGCGTCAATACAGCCAGCAATAGCATGCATTCGATAGATAACATGAAACAGAGCGTAAGTCTGCTCCTTGTCTGATGGCATCACAAGATCAGCCTTCCGGTGCACTTTAGTCTGACCTGTTCATAAAGTCATAACGGTGTCACCTCAACGATAAGCAGCAAAAATGTAATTTCCTTCTGCACGAACTATCCACACACATTTCATGCTCTTTACCCTCTAGATCCTACTCTGCCACGGTAAAGTCGCCAGCACATTATCTTCAGTGACAGTTTGACAGTTTCTGTGGTTGAATATCTTCATGAACCTGCAGCAGAGCTGATTGCTCCAGATGGCGTCAGATGATGATCGTGATGCAAAGTCGTCGTCAGTCTTTAAATGTAGCGTACGTTGAGTTGCAGAGCGTCCTCCCACTCACGGCCTTGATGTACTCATTTCAACTTTCGATCAGTCTGTGTGGCTCCTTCTTCAGATTTGTTGCATAAGATGTGGACACAAGACCAATAAAGCTCATCTATGTTTGCCAACTCCACCTCCTGAAACTGGCAGCTGCTCACTCACGGTGAGGGGCGAATGTTTCATCTTCTTCGAGCTCTGAACTGGCGATAAATAACTTTGTTCAAGCTGCCGGTTGTGTCGTATCTGGGTCTTTCTGTCCTTTATATCGAATAATGAAATGCACTGAAGTTACTGCAGTTGTGCTTTAGTTGCTCATTTAAGATTAATAACATTCATTATAAAAAGAGATTGTTGTTCTATAGTGGGGGCAGTTTGTTGACCAACCTAAAGTGCAGCCATCTGTCACGGGGCGAGATGTCTGCAGGTTTGACACGGCGCTTTTGTGGTCGGTACAGCTTGTGAAACAAACACGTGAAGCTGCTTTTTTTTTTTTCTCTCAGGATGCAAAACAGTGTCGCGAGAAAGTTAAGTTTCTAATCACATGACGGTGAAACAGCATTTCGATTGTATCCGTCTGCAATGCGTTTGATGTTAGTTTTAGAGACTGTTGTTGAAAAGTTGTACAATTTGTGCCCACTGTGACGAGCTGCCCTCGGGTTGGCCTCACTGCTTTGTGTGGCCATTCCTGTCGGGTCACCTTGTTTCCTGCCGTCGCTCACACATGCACGCAGTGTGTCATGTACGAGTGTCGAGGTATTGTTCGAGCATAATTGTGTTAAGTTGGCTCTCTGGCTCGCCCCCCCGATCCCTCGCTTTAACCCCCCACCCCCCCAGTGATAGCTATCAGCAGACGGCAGGGATGGTTGCACTGTCTTTATCCACAGCATTGGGGCGTCTCTCCTAAGAGGATTTAAAAATCTACGTAATGCTTGTAAAGCTGTACGGACGTGGACTCAAACTGAATCCCTACTGTTAAAAAAAACAAAACAAAAAAACCTGCACCGACTCTGACGTCTCCTCACAGATATGGAAGTGAAACTGTTGTGGTTTTCTGAATGAACTTGTAAGATGAAGTTTCCCACCTTTTATATATTTTGCTTGTTATTTCGATTCAATGACATCAGGGGCGTTGAACAGATATGAATGGAATAGCCTTGAACACAAGTCTTTTGCTACTGTTTGGTAATGTGACTTTGGGCTGTTTTTGTTGTTTGACTAACTTGTGGAAAGTCACACAGCTTGCTGTGATTATCTTTCTACTAGTTGTCCAAACAAATGACTCATTGCAAAGCTGTTAACAAAGGTTGCTACTCCAGTTCTGGTTTATCACTTGTTGGAGAGTTCACTCTCACGTGGTTCACAACCTCACAATCCTCAGCAGCCTTTTTAAAAGCTGAAAACATTCACTAGTCTATTTCTGTCTGTTTGAGGCAAACTCTACATTATCGTAGTCCACATGGATAATTATTGGAATGATAACGGTTTTCTCTGTATGTGAGGGGACGGTATCTAAATTTGTTTGAATGAACTTAAACTTTTTTTAGGACCTTTGTTCAAGCCATCCATGAGTATGATTTGTTTTATTTCTATTTTCTGAATTCAGAATTGTCATTTCTCATAACTTGTTGCACTCACTTCACTCCCAAAGGTACAGTATTGTCCTTGTTTCCGAGATTGTGTATTAACCATGTAAATGTAGGAGTTTTGTTGCCTTTTCTTGACTTTATTGGGTCTCTAACATGAGACGAGCTGTGACGTTACATCATCTTGAACTTTAGCTGTTTTTCTTCTCCACCCAATGACGCAGTTCAACACCTTTTACACTGATATCTTTAAGTGAGATATGATTTCACCCTCATTTTGAGTTCCTGTCATGGACAGCAGGTTACGTATTTCACTTCTTTGGTTGCAAAGTGTCCATGGATTTTGAACTGGGAGGAGAACCGCATGCTTTGGGTAATCGCATGTCACGTCACATGACTATTTAGTTACTTCTATTATTCAGTTGCATTCCAGTTTTTGTTCAGTTATCAGATATTTTGTCTCGTGTTACACAAACAAAACCTTGTTTAAAAGATATTGTGGTTAACATTTGTTTGAGACCATAATCTTCTTGTTCTTCAAGAAATACACAACGAAGTTGTTGCATTAAGTGTAACGTATTCATCCATTATAAACCCACTGTTGTCCCAGGAGGGATTTGGCTCCTCTGATAATGAGAATAATCAGTTATGATCCTAATGGAGTTTGTCAGTATGAAGCATTGCCAGCATGTCTGTGGCATCTCCATGTGCTGTCGTGGACGGACAGGGATCATGAGGACACACATTAGAGTCCGGATGTCTTTGCAGCGGTGAACTAAAGCGGCGTTGCGTAATGTTCCCCTGTTAATTTAGTGTGGCCTGGAAGGGGGGAAGAAGAGGGATGCACGCTGTAGATGCAGCCGTAAACAGGGTCTTTAGCGGTCGGTTCTGCTGGTGAATGAATGTTTTTGTTGAGCATGTGTGGTGCTTTGTGAGAGAAGCTGTCGCAGAAAGTGTGGTTCCATATGTATGCCGTTACGTGCACATATAGATGGTGTAGTTTTGAACTGCACAGGCCTTATGCAGCACTGTACTCACCACTCCTGCTGTTCCTATCGAAGTCAGCAATTGGCTCCGTGGCTTTTTGGCTCCCTTCCTGCTCAGCAGCAGTTTTCCTCTGGAGATTGTGCGCCTTTATATGAAACCTGCATCACACATTTGGAGCACTAATCAGCCTTGTGAATCTGGCCTCTCATGCAGAGTGATCTGTGTCTCCCTGTGTGCCGCCCTGGTGGCATTATAGATCACAATGCAAATGGCACAGAAACCTGTTGACCTGAGTTGTGCTGAGGCCTCATGGGGGGGGGATGGTCACTGCAGGGGTTGCCAATATGTCAGGTCTCATCCTGAGGCAAAGTAGATTAATAATAACATTTGGTTACTAAGGGCTTACCAGGGTCCGTGGTAACACCATCAGCACAGCCATGAGCAGTGTTTACTGTCCTCGTCTTTGAATAGCAGAATAGGGATTAAGTGAAAATACAATTACATTACAAAGTTTAGATATCTACAGTTAGACTGACATAACCAGATTTTTTTTTTTTCTCCATGACTTGAATCTTTGCAGGACTTAATTTAGTCAGAAGTCACAAGCAGACTCCTCCCTAAATGTGTTTCTGAGGGAATTATTGTCTTTTGTTCACAGGCTTTTGAGCAAATAGCACATTTACTGATATAAGATCACTAAACATGAAGCATTTTCTGGGTGTGTGATTATTAATTAGTTTTTTCTTTTTTTTGCTGAGCTCTGTAACATTTCAAGGACTTTGTCACACACAGTTTCCAGCAGCCACTGTCATTTGAATGATCTCTTAAATTTAACAGTTAAATCTACTAAATCTATTTTCTTTTGTTTGTCATTGTTTCTTATCATTTGTTCTATTAGGCAACAGGGTGCCTCTTCCACGTGACTGTGATCACAGCAAGATTGAAAAGTCCAACATTAACTGACCATGTGACCTTGTTTATTCAGAACTGAGTGAATTAGTCTCCGTCATCGCAAAGAGAAACTGATTAAACCTGCGTTTTAATTCTCGTACCTTATTTCTAAGGCGAGATGTTTTTTTTGTTGTTTTTTTCCCAAAAGCGGCTTAAAGAGACATCCGGGTTCTATATTTGCGTGTGAAACAGAAACGTTGTGTCGCTCTGGTCAGTTCCTCTGTCCTTCCCTGCTGCTGCTGCAAGATGTGATGTCCTGTCACTTTTATAATCCGTGAGATGCAGGCCTCGCTCCTTTGCCAGTTTGGCTCGGGTTATCCAATGCCATTATTCTTTTCCCACCTCGGTCTGCATCACTTGAGCACAGAGTGGTGTTGGAAATGTAGAAACATTCCCAATGCAAACATGAGTTTTTAGAATTTGATGTATGCTTGGACTGAATTTCTAAGTTCTCAACGTAAATCTGTGTTTCTCCTGTTTTCATAGATTGTTGTAGCAGTGTGATCAAACCTCCACACCATGTCCCAGGACAAGAGTGGATACCCCATCATGGGTGAGAACAACCCACTTCATAACAATGTCTACGGGCCCCCTCAGCCAGGCTTCGGAATGCCCCCTCCCAACTATAACCAAGCCCCCGGGGGGCCGTACCCACCAGCAGGAGGATATGGACAGCCGGGCTTCCCCCAGGCTGGCCCAGGCTTTGCCCCGGGCCCTTACCCTCAGATGCCTTACCCTCAGATGCCCTATCCACAAGGCCCCTACCCTCAAGGGCCTTACCAGCATGGACCTGGACAGCCAGACTTTCCTGGAGACTCTTCTGGTGAGTGAACATAAATCTGTGAATCCTCTAAAATAATTCTGGGCTTTACAGGCTGAGATGGACGGAACTTTCCATTTGTGGATTTTGACACTATGCGTGTCTTTTTATTTTTTTATTTTATCCCGAAATCATCTTTCAGGTGGGCCTGCAGGTAGCCCTGGTTACCATGGCGATGTGCCTCCATCTTACTATGACAATGAAGACTTCACAAACTCTGGCTTTGAGGACAAGTCCATCCGCCAGGCCTTCATTAGAAAAGTAGGTCTCTCGGTGCCCCGTAAATAATGAATTAAGGACACGTAACGTTTACTAAAACCTGATTCCTCATCTCGTCATTCCCTTCAGGTCTTCATGGTTCTCACAGTGCAGCTGCTGGTCACGTTCTCCTTTGTTGCGGTCTTCACCTTTGTCGACGACGCCAAGCTGTTTGTGCGGAAGAATCCATGGACGTACTACGTGTCCTACGCCGTATTCTTTGTGTCTCTGATTGTCCTGAGTTGCTGTGGAGACTTCCGCCG
The DNA here is from genome assembly GCF_963383615.2 of Lipophrys pholis. NCBI lineage: Eukaryota > Metazoa > Chordata > Actinopteri > Blenniiformes > Blenniidae > Lipophrys > Lipophrys pholis. The sequence goes on along the minus strand of NC_137643.1, from coordinate 9,253,776 downwards.
CAAGCACCCCTGGAATTTGGTTGCTCTGGTGAGAAACCATTCTCACTAAATCTAAAATAAATTTACCAAAGCACCAAAAACCTGTTGTGAAAGTTTAACGGTATGAATGAATGAATGAATGAATGAATGAATGAATGAATGAATGAATGAATGAATGAATGAATGAATGAATGAATGAAGTATTGGCTTCTGACTTGTACACCTTCGTTCCTGCCTTGCAGTCCATCTTGACCTTGAGCCTGTCCTACATGGTGGGCATGATCGCCAGCTTCTATGACACAGAGACTGTCATCATGGCCGTGGGCATCACTGCGGTGGTCTGCTTCACCGTGGTCCTCTTCTCACTACAGGTTCGCAAACATTTAGACTTACGTTGGAGTAGTTACATACATATGGAGCCTCATTTAACTATATAAAAATCACTTTGCAGCCTTACTGATCAGATGGTCCAAAGTCAATCCAAAACACCAACAGCTGTTTCGATTAAACACATTAAAACATGTTAATATTAAAAGGGAACAGATCACTGATGACCTGAAGTATTTCCTAATAAAGTCTGTTTTATCACTTTGTTCTTGACCCACAGAGCAAATATGACTTCACCTCATGCCGGGGCGTGCTCTTTGTGTGCCTGATCGTGCTGTTGCTCTTCTCCTTCCTCTGCATCTTCATCCGCCACAAGATCCTGCACATCGTCTACGCCTCACTGGGGGCGCTGCTCTTCACCTGCGTGAGTTTGACACAGAGGGAAAAATTATTTTTTTTTAAGTCATTTCAGGGCTCCTTCTTGTCATCCATTTTCACTGTGTGGAAATTTCTGTCTTGGCATCGTGAAGGATCATCGAGGACCCAGGTTTTAATCCGAGTTACCGCAGACAGGATCTCCTGCATAAAAACTAGACAAATTTACAGTGTAAACTGAAATGGTTTGCTTTGGCTCTCCATGTGAAAGGAGCAATAAAACACTTAATGATATAAATGTGTGTGAAAGAATCACATGAAACAAAACCTTAAAGTTTTACCTTAAGCTGTTACTATATATTTGTTCACTGAAGATCTAGCTGATATATTTGGTTCTCTAGATCCAGCGATATTAACTTCTGACTCTTTGACTCTGCGCAGTTCTTGGCTGTTGACACGCAGCTTCTGCTGGGAAACAAGAAGCTGGCCCTGAGTCCGGAGGAATACATATTTGCTGCCCTCAACCTCTACACTGACATCATCAACATCTTCCTCTACATCCTGGCCATCGTGGGACGCTCCCGTGAATGAGGCCGCACCCTCGGCTCCACAGCAGCGAGATAGAGAATGCCTCCCTTATCGTGAAATGTTGCTGACATGTTTAACTTTTTCCTGATGTCCTCCCATTGAAGCAGTTTGTTTTTTCTCCTGTCTCACACACACACACACACACACACACACACACACACACACACACACACACACACACACACACACACACACACACACACACACACACGTGTTTCTTTTAAACAGGTAGCAGTATTTTGGAGGAAATGCACCCTGCCATGAAGTTCACATTTCAACTATTTATTTATTCTATGTTCTGCCATCACAAACAGACTTTAACGGCCCGTTCTCCGTTCTGGCCACTATGCTCGCTCTAACTTTCCAGAGCTTCTACTAACACAGATGGCTATGACTACATTATCTACTCTACATTTTGGCACTCGGCCGAGCAGAGGTTAAACAAGATAAGATTGGGGACGACGACACTTGATATTAATGCAAACCAGCTTTCCCTGAAGAGAGGTTAGTGTTAGACACAACTTCCTCCGACTCCTTCCGACGTGTCTGCTACCCTCCACCGTGTCTGCATGGCAAAAACTGGAAACACAACAAAGGATGTAGTATGGCTTTGTGAAACTACCAGAGGAAAACCACTAGATTGCTTGTCACAGCTGTAAATAGTTCTGTGTATGACTGTATATGATTCCGGTACCACCACCCCCCCACCCCCCACACCTCTGATGGCATGCTGGAGCGACTCATATGGATGTGCTGCATTTTGGGACAACAATTTGTTTTAAAATGCACTCTCCACCTACTAAAATCTTTTGATGGCAAAAGAATGAAGATTGGCGTTGGATGTATGTGGCAGACACAAGCAGAGAGGTTTATTTATGGATACTGTGTTTTACACAATACCTTTTCAAAAGAAAGATTTTCCTCCGCCGTTTTTTTATTACTTTGTGTACCTCCAAAACTAAAATGTTCTCACTTAGAATGTGTTTTTTTTTTTTTTCTTTTTTCTTCAGTCTTCACTAAACCCCTCTTGTCTGGTCATTAATGTGACGTAAATATTTTTTGTTTTGTTTTCCCTCATTATTAAAACTAACATTTAGGTACTGGAGCTGGGCATGTTTATGAAAGGTTGAGCTTTTTCCCAACTAATATGAAGTAGACGGACACCCGAACACATGAAGGATTTCTCTCCTACAGCCTCTCTGTTTACAGAGTTTGATGTCGATGACCGGGTTTTGCTGAATTTGCTGTGATGCTGTAACCCGTACGCACTGGTTACACTTTTATTTAACAAAGTCAAAGACACAGGAGTCGACATGCACTGGAAGCCGAAACACTCCTACATGCAAACGCGTATACAAAAAGGTGAATGATATATTTAACATGAATATTTTTATTCTGTAGCTTTGATTTTTCAGCTCCTGCATGAGCCTCTCATTGGTTGCATGTGCTGACGACGCACACGGTACAGCTTGTTTTGAGGAGACACAGTGTCGAGTGGCGGCCCTGTTAATTTTTTTTTTTTATTATTGTGGTATTTAAATATGTAAGTGTATATAGAACTCCTCAGTGGTTTAATGTGTATAAATAAAGTTTGTTTTGAGCGCTGTAGGTCTGTTCGCATTGTACATTTGCATCAATTCAAAGTTGACCTGAGTTTCTCAACACAGCTGTTCGCTTTTCATTAAAAAGGATAACCTGTAACCATGTTATGTGTGTTTAATTACATTTCCATGCTTTGACCACAACAGGAATGTGACATGGTATTAAAGAAATCTAACACTTAAGAAACATTGATTGGTTGTATAAGTTTCAATAAATATGTGCAGCGTCTTGCTGCATAATAATTAAATATTAAATAATTATATATATATAAAACCAAGGCTGTCTATCTACTTCAGGATACATGGATGATAATAACTTGGTTATTACAGTGGTTACAAAGTGCTCAGCATTAAAAAGAAAAGCAACAAATAACAGACTAAAGAATCGATCACCAAGACCTTATATATATGTGACTTTTAAGGCTGTTTGAAGGGAGGAAAGTTTCCTGATCCACTGATATTAAATAGTAACTCTGTGCAATTCTTGGCTTGTGACACTCAGCTTCCTGAGTCCAGCGGAAAGCATATTTTCTGCCCTCAACCTCTACACTGACGTCACCAACATCTTCCTCTACATTCAGGTTATCGTGGGACACGCTGATCCTACTGCTGCTTGGCACGCAGCCAACCATTCAGATAAAAACAGATAAGATAAAAATGTCCCGATGAACAAGTATGAAAAGAGAATGTGTTCAAAGCTGAGATCCTTAATTGTGCAATGTCTTGCTTCTACATTCAGTCACTTCAGTGTCTGTTTAGTTAGTTGGTTAAATCGGTTACTGAAACTCGTGCTTTGACATTTTATTACTTCTTTCCTGAAACCAGATGATCCTAGTTGTCCGAGTCGTAACTTCTAGTGTTTGTCTAATTTGTCCAATATTTGTGTTTCATTTCACAGAGACAAATATATTGATCGGGTCGTATGAAATGAGATGTTGGTACAAAAATACTTTGCATAACTTCATTCTTAACGTTGTGTTGTCTACCAACAGCATATATCTGAAATAAACATTGAATGATTATCACATTTGAAGTGCTGATATAATATATGTATTAAATATATATCTATATATATATCAGTAGAGTTTTGTTTCCTTCACTACTGAAAGTGATCACATTCAACACAACATACAACACACAGTATCTGCTTATCTTACACCCAACAAGTGTTTGTACACAAGTAGTACTTAACTCTTAACATATCAGTTTTCTTATTTCATACATTTAGCCGCAACTGTAAAACTAATTAATGTAACTATAACTTTTAAGAAATAATATGAAATAAAACGTTACAAATAGCAGCAGCGGGTGTGCGCATGCGCCGTTTCTTTCGTCTTGAACTTCTCGTGAGTACAGAGGAGAGGAGCGGAAACAGCGGCTATATTAAATAATTCAAGAAAATACTGAAAATACTGCGCCGGCTGGATAAAATTGAGCCAACTTGGAGGTAAGACGTCATATATTTATCTTAAAATCAAGACATTCATGTACATGGATTCAAAAGTAACTTACAATTAGCATTCTATACGGAGGATTAGCGTCTAGCTAACTGTTAGCAGCTTTTTAACTTCAGCTAGGTTGTAAATGTTCATGTTCTCTTTTTCCAACTCCCTTAAACATTTTTTTTTCATTACTATTGAACTTATTTCCTTGATTTAAAGATGTTTAACCTTAAAAACCAGTGTTTACATAACATTTAAGCTAGCCAAAGAAAACTGGACTTTCTGTTCTGAGCTTCATTAAGTCAGTCTTAATTAAAAAAAAAACAACTTTAAACCACATCTGTATTTGGACTACTGATAAAGCATATTTTAATCTTAATATGGTTTTATATTGTTTTAGTTTGCTTTGACAGTCCATAAGTATAATTAGATTGAACATAATCCAATAATAAAACTATTTTAATTTATTTCAGGATTTCTCATTGGAGACATGATTAATGTCACAGCACTGAAAGGAGGTAAGATAGTATTTAATGCACAACATATTGATAAAAGTATTTATTTTCTACTTTAATGGCTGTTATGTTTTATACACAGCTCTGCCAGGGAGTGAGATGCCTGAACCCAAGCTGGACCAGCTGATGGGCAAACTAATGAAACTACAACAAGGTAAGGTTTGACAGGATTATTAAAACAACTGCTGCCACATTTGTGTTGGGTCTGAAAAATATTGACATGTGAAGCTGTTTTCACCTGTTCTGATTTAATTGCAGGGGTGACTACTATAAGGCCTGTTGGCCAAAATCAGCCTGCAAGTCGCCCCAATCTGGCCTGCCAAATCAAATTTCTCAAGAAATATTAATAGTTCAACCCATTTCTTAACACAACAAACACTGAGACTCAATTTGAGATATCATGGTTGCAAAAAGGCAAACAAATATTAGCTTCAAACCCATACTGTTATGATTATTTAAAACATGCATAATATAGTTACAATAGGCTTTTTTTTTGGACATTTCACTGTATTTTGCACCACAAGGCATCATTAAGATTAGTTTTATGCTGAGTTTATGTAGTAATATTCCATAGTAATTGTTTGATTTTGTGATAATATACACATTTTCATCACTTATACTCCGTGCCACAACAAAGAAAAGCTTTAAAAGTTTAAAGGTTTCTATGGCACTATTTTACCGGTCCAGCCCACTCAACATGAAACCAGACCATAATGTGTCCCCTGAACAAAAATGTGCTTGACAATGTATTCTAACACATTTGTTGGATATTGATGATAGTATTCAGTTTGTCTCAACAAAGCCTAAAAAGTGTATCAAGATAACTCCGTGAGCTTAATTTCCGGCATCGTCTTCGGCTGCTTCTGCGCATGCGTGTAGATCCACTATATGGTGGGGACAACATCAACATCTCGCGTGTTATTTATCCGTCAGAACAAGCGATTTTTCGTGTTATCGTTGAAGATAACTAACCCCCTCCTAACCCCGTATTATCCGTTTAATAAGGGACAGCGGATATTTTACGTCTAAGTGTAAATAAATCAGTTTGGGCAGCACTTCTCTTGACGCGTTGTGTTCGTCTTTGCACCGCTGCACTTTCCATTTCCGCGTTTGTCTCTGTCACCTATTATGTGATTGTTGCTGCAGGTTCTTAAACGCAATCATGTGTTGCATAATCCTCGTGTTTAAAAAGGTCGAAGCACCAACAAAAACTGAAAATACTTCAGCGCAGAGCATCCGGTTGATTGAAAACAATGCTCGTGGTTGGGGACCAATAGGAAGCGCGGGGGTGTCGATGTATGCTAATGAGGACGTGCTTCGCCGGACTTTAACACAAAAATACATTAAAACAACTAATTTAATAAAGTTAAATAGTACATCTTCGTGTTGACACTACAGTTTTGTGTCGCACGCCGTCTATGTCCTGTAAGCGGATCTTAAAACCGTGAGTCAGACCGCTGTGTGTTAAAGTCATACCGTTTGAGAGAGTAAGTAGAAGTCATCTTCAGTGAGGTACATCCTTACCTGTTACTCTCTAAGGAGAGTATCAGAACATGATGAATGGAGCTTTATGAGATATGATTAATATCTCTGGCTTGAGAGGAAACGCAACACCCCTCATGACCCATTCTGATCCTTCTTTTTATGAATTGTTAAAAAAAAATGAGTTTCTAGTAATTTACAGTGTATCTAATGTTTGTATTTAAGGTAAAAAGTGTCTGGTGCAAGAAATTAAAGAGCTGAGCTCCTCCAACGAGTCTCTGCAGATGACACTTTCCTCCTGTAAGTCACGTTGATTCATTCATCATGTATTATGATGTGGTACATTCATTTTCAATGTAAGTTTGATGAACCATGTTTGTGTTCTGTCGCCATATTTTCAATCCATTTCCCCGTCGCAGTGAAATAATTACTATACCAGCTCGATATGAAACTTGTGTTGTGATCAGACTTGGTCTGTTCCCCTGCTATACCTCCTTCCTGTTTGTTTTCGCAGTGCAGTCTGAAGCTTACCAAGTTGAAGAAAGCCATAAAGAAAAAGAAGGTACACACATGCTGGTAACGGGACGTCCTGTTTTGGAGGAGGACACAGATGCAGTGTTGAAGTTCTGATTGACGTTTGATGATATTGTGTACTCGCAGTAAGTGCGAGTACCCTGATAAATGACTGAGAGTTTTCTTCAGAGCTTTGCAGGATGCTGCAGTTCCAGTGTGAGCAGTCTGAGCGCGAGTCTGCCAGGTAACTGCAGAGCATCACTGATGGCCGAGCTGACAGTGGAGAGCGCGACTCTAATATCACGTGACTCGTAGTGCCTGTTTGTGATTGTAACACTAGGTGGCAGCAGATTGTCATAACAGTCTGATGGCACGTCTTAATTATTGTGGCATACTCGGGGGTTTTTTGTTTCCCAGAAGCCCTGTTGCTGGTGATAACTTTCACTTTTCACTATAATGTTGTTTTTTTACAATAAGTTCAGAGCTTTCACAACAATTTACTTCTGTTTCATCTAAATGAAAACATCCCTCAATGCTGCTGTTGAATAATTACACTGATTCCGAGCATCATGGGATCACTTGATTGAGCCTCACCAGTACGACTTTAATAGAATTGGCTAACGAATAGAATTTAACTGTTCTATCATCACAGTTACTGTAAAATGAATGTCTTTGTATCAATAATCACCGAAAATAGATTCGATCCCCTCTGTAACCTTTTCTTTATCTTGTCTGTCACTTTCACAAGGTGTTTACATTATGAGGTTTTGTTATATATTCTCTCATAAACCATTTTTCATACAGTTCATTAACAAAAAAATCTGTATTTGATTGAACCAATGAGCTTCTTTGATAGACTTCGATCTGGAGTTGATCTTAAGCAAACGTTTTTAATATTTCGATGACCAACAACAAATGGAAGTTAAAGCTAAATGACAAATCTGCTGTGAAGCAACGTTTCTGTCCTGTCCTGTGTGATAAGTCCTGTGTGTTTCACAGGCAGTTGAATCAGAACAAGAAGAGTGAGGAAGTTCTGGAGCAACACAGATGTGAAACCCAGGAATACAAGCTAAAGCAGCGGAAGCAGCGGTATTGATTCAAAATGCAGTGGTTCATTACTTTCAGAGAGATTTATTAACATGACAGTTACAAAAATCTCTCTTTTGTTTTGCAGGATGAGGTTTGAAAACCAGCTGCATCAACTTATAGAGCAACACAAGAATCTGTACTCAGTCTTTGTGAGGTTTTTTATTATTATTATTATTATTATTATTATTAAACCAAAAGCAAATAGACTCATTGACCATCTTGGATTCTGATCCTGACGTCTGTCTTTGACGTTGTCACTCAGTCCCCAGAACGACTCCCAGAAGGATTAGCGAGTGCTGAGAACAAAAACATGCAACTGCTGTCCACTGGTGAGTGTTTGAAATTCTTCTGAAGGCCCTCAGATTGTTCCTGGAGATGCACAAATTCGAGATTTCCTCCTTTCTAACACTCGCGTGATCTGATGTCGGTTCTGTGACCCTGGCAGAACAACTGAAGCTGACTCAGCTGCGCAAACTGGGCCAGGAACTGGAGGAGCTGAAGAAACAGAAGATGTCGGAGGCCGGCGCTGCGGAGACTCAGGAGGAGTGAGTCCACCGCTCAGTCGTCGTCACGACGCACCTCCGGCTGAAAGCATGTCGATTCCTGTTTTCTCTTCTCAGGTGAAAAATATTTTACTTTAACGTGGCGTCTGGGTTAGATTCGCTTAACAGAGTCAGGAGGTAGTACGTTTTACTCTGAAGTGTTATTATTACCAACCTTTAGTCCTGTTATTGTGGCTACTTGTTATATGAAGGATTTCTCTGTTATATTGATGCATGTATCAAACTGGAAATAGTTCTATTAATGTGCTTTTTCCTCCGATTCTAATAGTACAGTTCATTGACTTGGTGGAGTTTATACATTTAAAAGATGTCGTTAGATTGTCGTCCCCTTTATGAAATGTGACACAAGTTCGGGAATAAAACCAGTGAAACAGTCACAACCCAGTTCAGCTTGAAAGAGATTTAATAAAAGTGTTTTCGTTTTTTTCTTTTTCTTCAGTATCTCAAATACAACGGAATACTATGACTTTTAACAACAATGACCCCGTGAGTCTGATCGGTCCTAATTAATGCCGTTTAGATTTTATAGCCAATATTTCAAACTCACACATTAATCACAAAGAAAGGGCGCTTTAAAAAAAAAAAAAAAAAAAGACACCTGTAAAGAGCCATGAGGGAAATCACAATCTAATTTGTTAATGAAAATATCAACAAGCCCCTGTTTTTTATATAAATATGTACAATATCATCCTGCACAGAAAAACAATGCAACCCCTGAAGTGTCAACAAATAGAGCACCCATTTTCTTCTGACGTACTCGCTCTACGAATAAACACAGTACAGTTTGAAGCGAAGCCGTCGAGCAGTGCGGGATCTGTAGTGTATAAAAAGTCTTTGGTCTTCCAATGCTGATCCACCGACAAAAGAGTCCCGCACAGGGAGCAGTTCTTCGAAGTGAGGCGATTATGTAAGGAGTCGCGGCGCCGCTCCAGTACTGCTTAATATATCCATCCTTCTTTAAGAGGTCATATGTAATTACAGTTTGGGAAGGAAAAGTTCAACTTCCCCGGATTCAACTGCAACTCGGGACAACTCTAAACGCTTTTTAAAAAAAATGTTTTATTTTAATTGACTTTGCATAAAACACGGACGAGCACGCGTACAGCTCAACACTAACAAGTCGGTCCACAGCTCGGGGGAAAGGTACACGTCGTTCTTTTCGAGAAATTGGTTCAAACCTGCGTCTGTATTCTCCTCGCTTTAACGTCAACATCGGAGATCAGACAACACATCTCCCAACTTTCTAATTTCAGCTCTTCATCATAATCTCACAGACTTAATTATTCACCTTTCATTAGCCCTTTATCTCGCCGTACTCCCCATAATACTCTCTTATTTGCCTTTTAGTCTAGGATAGATATAACCCTTTCACTTAAGTCATTACCCAATATCAATGGCACATTAAAAAAAAAAAAAAAAAAATCCCAAATGACACTTTTTTTCAGTTTCCCAGCTAAATCAACATGTACAGAAACATTCTACCTTTGTACAGCACACGTGCACTATACTGCCAAGTTTTGTAATCAGCATCTATTTCTCTTCCCTCTCGTCTTTCTCTTCTTCAAGTCCCTCAGTCTCATTGGTCCAAGCTTGATTTTAGGTCAATTGCCCTGCCGTTGGTGAAGCCAGCATGCGAGTGGAGTTGCACCATAAAAGGAAAAACCAAAGTCGTGCCAGGCCTTGGCAAACAGGCACATTCCAAACTCACTCGCTTTAGTTTATTTTCAGTATTATACATATATATATATATTGTCTTTTCAAGTTTCATCACTTCTTGCAAAAATCAAGAAACCACTACCATGTTGGGCCCCGGAGGCACTCCGATGACGTCGTTGGCACTTGTGGGCAGTGGGTGTGTTTGATCATCTTGCAATGAAAGTTTCCAAAATAAAAGGCCGCTCCTCCATCCTTCTTTATCCCAGGTTATTCCCCATCTGTTAACAGAACAACGGGCATAACAGGGATAAATCATCAAGTGTCATTCTGCTACCAGTATCAATAATTTAATTGATTAGAGTTTTCCTTTTTAGAAATACTGTATTGATGCACCGTGGCTGCTGCAAAATCTAGTGTTCTATACACATGAGCACAGACACTGAGTTAAACATTCATCTGCTGTTTGGCAACTTAAACATTCAGTGAAGTAAACCTGATGTTTTCTGCAGCTCTGATGCTTCTGGTTTAAAAACCATCATGATAAAAGAAAGTCTAATTCAAACATTATTTCAAAGACATCTCCATTGAAATGAATCCATTTCATATCAAATTAAAATCTAATTTCTGAGGATAACTCAGTTATATAAGTATGATTCCTTGAAATGCAAAGAGGTGTTATGTTCTTTATATTACTAAATTCTTAATCTGAGGGTTTTCACATTTTTTACTAAATTGGATAAATGTGAAGTTATTTGGTTTTTTCATCAACAATGCACACATCTTTGCCGTGATGGACTACCTCAAAACGACTGTAGACCTTCTTCTCCTTCCTCAGGCTCTCTATCCTCTTCAGTAATCCCTCCCGCTCCTGGAGATTGCCGGTTGGTCGGAGGAGTCGATTCCTTTTCAAGGAGTTCTGTCGCTCCAGACTTGCAGCCATGCCTTCTCGGTCACCTCCCATTTCCTCTCGCTCCTGACGGTTCTTCTGGCTGTTTGCGGAGATTTGCTCCAGAATGACTTTGGTGTCGTCTCGTAAGTTGCTGCTGAACAGAACGGAGCTGCCTTGGGGTTGATACCGGGTCGTGACAGATGTTTTATGGTTGGTCGTGGTCTGATCGGTAGCGGTGGCTCCCACATCTCTAGCCGATGAGCTGGGTCTTCTGCCTGAATCGGCAGAGACCTCCATGACTGTGCTCATGCCTCGATCGTCTCCAGACGTCTTCTTGTCCTTGTCTTTGGGCCCTAAGAGTCCCTTCAGCCTCTGGGTCTGCTTCTTCAGGAACTCAAGAGTCTTCCCTTCACCCTTCCCTTCACCAATGGTGTTGATGGATGTGTTAGACCCCGTCACCTTTCGGAATCCCTCTCTGCCCTCGTCATGCGACAAAGTCGACGAGCTGTACGACCGACTCTTTTTCAGTTCACTCTTCTCCGCGTCTGTGGCGTCTGTGGTCAGAAACTCTTCACCACAGGAGATACGACGAGGGTTCAGCGCCTTCAGTTTCAGTGGGTCTCGTCTGAAGATCTTAGGTGAAGGAATCGGCTTAAAAGACTTGAATAGCTCTTTCTTTTGACTCTCTGATGTGCTCTCCTCTTTTTGAAGCTGCGATGCGTCTGAAGACTTTGTGGCGGTCAGGAATGGCTTGGCAGTGATTATTGATGGCTTTGAGGAAGTAAATGAAGGTTTACGAGTGAGCTCTGCCAGCTTGGTGGAGATTTCTGACTTTTTTGGTGCCGGCTCTTCTGAACTTACGGTACTGGTCTTTCGAGCGGTAGAAGTGTCGATAGGGGGCTTTAGAGAAAGCTCAGGCTTTTTTTCGGCTGGCTCTGGGGCTTTTGTCGATAACGCCGTCTCCATTCTTGAGGCCTTTCTTTTTTCAGCTAGGTCTTTAAAATACTGCAGTCGACTTGCTGGATCATTCATATTCAGAGACGAGTTGGTGACTTCAGAGTTCTCCGCACCGGGCTTTGGATTTACTTCTTCATTCGTTTTTTGATGAGCTTTTTCTTTGATCTCATATTTAAGTTGTATTTCTTTCACTGTTTTCTCTTGTTGCTGCACCTCTTCCTTAGGTTGGCTTTCCGTTTCTTCTTTCTCTGTTTCTTTCTCATCATCCTTGTCTTTTCCCTCATCTTTCTTTCGCCAGTCAAAAGCTTCACGAGTCTTTGCCCTCCGCTTTTCAAGGATCTGACTCACAATGGAGGAGGTGCGTACTTTGCTTAACTCATCATCCTCCTCTGTGGCCAGTTTCAGACCTATGCTGCCGCTATGTATCTCCTTGGAGGACGAGAATATTAGAGACGATCGTAAACGCGAGCTCCGTTGAAGGAGTGGGTTGACGCGTGAGCGAAACGATTCATGTTTGGTCAGAAAGCGATCAGCGGTGTCCTTCGTCTCCCCGCCCTCTTCCTCTGTTGCACCCTTTTCTGTCTCTTTCTCTTTCTCCTTTTCCTGTTCCCTTTCCCTTTTGTCCAGTGCAGACGGCCTCAAATCACTGAGTGAGGGCAGCAGACCCTTGGCTGTCGGCAGGCCAGAATCTTTATTGCTGGTTTCGGGTAACTGGGGTTTCCCAAAACGCGGTTTCATAATATCTGGCCTGGGTTTGGAGGAAACATTCGGTGGCTCCTTTCCTCCAAAACGTGGGACTGAACTGTCAGTTGCAGTTGGTTGCTGAGATGTTGAAGAATCTTCAAATGTGTCAGGCCCTAAAGGTTGATTCAGGCCTTCTTCTGCACCGTCCTCATAAGTGCTGAGATACGAGTGGATTCTCCAGTTCCGTAAGCCTTGCTTTACACTTGGGTCTTCTTCGTTTTCTTGATCGGGCTGTTGGTGGAAAGGCTTCTTCTCTGGTGGGTGAGGTTGCGTGGGTGAGTTCTGGCAGGTGTATGCCTGGCCTATGGTTGGCCTCTTGTTTGATGTTCCGCCTCCATACCTTCCAGCTAATGGAGGTCCGTGCTGCCCTTCAGATCCTCTCAGGTCTTCAGACGAGAAGTAGTCTCTGGTAAAGCTTCCAGGAGCGTCCTGATCTGAGCGAAAGCTCGACTCTGAATACTGGTCAAGGGCAAGGTGTTGACGCCCCCGAAGTCTGTCGTAGTGTCCATGGCCAGAGCCTGGTCCAGGCCCCTCACTGTAGAAATGGCTACTTTGAATTTGTTCCCTGTAAAGAGACAGTCATAGATACATAGATTACCAGAGTTAAACGTAATTCATTTAGATATTTAACATTCTGAACGAGTCTCCTTGATACCAGCAGGTATTAAAACTCAACCTACCTGTGAAAGTCTGTCTCGTCCAGATTGTTCATGACTCTGTGTTTCATGTATTGCCTTGAGGATGAGTAGTTTTCCTGCGTCCCCTCTGTGTAGCTGTGCCGCTTGAAGGCGCTCATCTCCATCTGCCTGGATACTATGGATCTCCCCTGATCAAAGAACGACTGCTGTAAACGAAACTGTTGCTGTGAATACTTCCCAATTGTAATCCCTGTTCCAGGTTCAATGGTGTGACGAAATGGGTCAGTCCTCCGGAAGGGAAGCGCAGAGTTGCGTTCGGGGTCCCCGAAGGGGAAAGCAGATGTAATCTCTGGCCTCCTGAAACCTATGGGGTTTCGCAAAGACTGAGTCCTCTTCAAGCCAAACTGGCTGCTCAAGTAGCTGCTGTTGTCAGAGCCAACGAGTGCTGTGGATGGATCGATGACTAAAGGCTCCGACTGAGCAAAAAGTATGCGAAACTCCTCATCAAAGGTGGCAACCAGCTCCCCGAGGAAGAGGTGGGCGATGCAGCGGTGGATCTTCTCATAGGACCACATGAAGCTAGAAGACAAAAAGAGAAATGAAGACAAACTAATTTTTCTTTTTGTGGCAGGAAGTGCAGTTTCAGTTATCGCCGAGTGTCTCACCTGTAGTTCCCGCTGAGTACGGCTCTGCAGTCAGCCAATAGGAAACGATCTTTAACTTGCCCCTTGAATGATTTCCCGGTCCGCGTGTAATAAGTTATTCCGGCCACAGTCCTCACACGCATCATCTACAAAACCAAAAATTTGGACTGTGTTACAGGTTGATACAAGCCTTAGTGAGTATTGTTAAACATTTAGTAAAAACTATGAAAACTGCTTTGTAGGAGCCAACAGTTAATGCGGCCTTTTTAGGAAAAAGTAACTAAGAGTTAAACTCACTTGAACTAAGTCCAAGTTGACTTTACAGTTGATGACCATCGAGACAAAGTGATGAGCTTCCTTCTCGTCCAGCAGAATGTAAACGGGAATGTGGCGTGCGGCTGCATCCAACAGGTCGGCAAAAATATCCACGTCTGTGAATATGTCCATCACCAAGGCAATAACCTGGAGATGAATAGCAAGCACAAGAAAGTTAGTGTTCAGTATCATCTTTGTAATATTTCTTGTGACAGTGTTGCCGCTTCAGTTGCGTTGGCTGCCTTTGTTAGAACTGTGTAGAGGTTGCTCCAGAAGGAATTAAGGAATTAGGCCGTTACTCTGTTCAGTATATACTGTGAAAAATAAACGGAAGTGGAACCTAAAATGTGTTTTTTGCCCAGCAAAGCACAAATTTGATGCAAGACCACAAAATGTTTTCTAAATATGTTCAATTATAGTCTATCTGCAAAAAAAACCTCGGAACAATTGCATCAATATCGAAACATTTATGTCCCATGCGTCTTTGAATGTGCAGGAGAACAGGAGCGAGATAAATAGACTACAAGAGACACGCACTCGGTAGGAGCGCAGGACAGACAAAGACACACAAACAGGTTTGACTGCTTGCTAAGTTTGGCACCTTCGGTTCTGTTGATTATACTTCTAATTTAGCCTTCGACCTGCCCTGCTAGGGAGATATGTCTGAAAGGGAGTGGTAGCAAATTCTGCAGAGGCAGCTGGAAAGTGAGATCAAACATCGAGATAAAGCCGTAAACACACACATTAATCTCTTTCACTCTTTATCTTCCCTTGACTTTTTTTGTTTGTTCTAGCACATTTTGATAAGGCAGTAAGGTTCCCCATGTGAGTTAATTTATGACATGAAAAGTGCTCCCACACTTTAACATTTACCACAGACAAGGTAGTGAAAAAAATCAAAATCAAAAATCAACTTAAAACAAACCAGAGAGCACGTTCAAAAACTGCTTCCTTTTCTTCTTCTTCACTTACTTGACGTGCGTTCTTGATGAGCCTCCTGGCTTGCTCCTTGATGCTGGGCATGTCGGGATCAGACGGGTTGACCAGAGTCGTGACCTCTGTGGGCCCAACAAAGCTGTGCTGGGCTATCGGCCAGCCCAGGTCCAGACCCGGGGCCGCCACGTCCGACTGCATGGGCCAGTAGGTGTCGGAGGAGCCGTCTGCGTCCAGAGCCCCTTCATGGTACGTCAGCTCTGGGAGGTTGGAGGCCTGGTTGGGTGTCTGGGTTGTGGACTTGATGTAATCAATTTCCGGCTGTGCCAGGAAGTTGACGACGTCTGCACCCTTGAGGAATTCATGGTAGCCCTGTTGTGACGGGAAGGGGCTCAAGCTTAGTCAATGACAACGCTACTTCTTTAGACAGGAGTATTAGATTTATTATTGCTAATGATCAACTTATAAAGATATTACCTGTACGTCAGTTTCTATCAGAGCGTCAATAGCGAGACGGTACTCCTCGCGGTAATGTGGGGGCAGGTAGTTTGGGTCGAGAGGGTTTTCACCAATCGATGAACTCTGAGACCGGTTTGGCATGGTTGAAGGTGTGTGGGTTAAAGGTCAAGGTGAGAAGAGGTGGGAAACGATGAATCTGAACCTGTGATAAAAAGAGATCGTGAGGAGTCGAGTAAGGTTTGTACAACGTCTTATAGTGTAAAAGTAAACTACGACCGAGTCGTCACTCTAGTTAACTCCGTATTTGACGGGACAATCAACATTTATTCAGCAATGAAGTGTCCTGCTTGTAATGCCGCTAATGATTAACAGACATTCAACTGTACATAAAGGTAAGGACTAACAAGAAACAACAGGCAACGAGAAGCACAATGGCAGGAGGAGAGGGAAGAAAGTCCAACAGGGAGAGGTGGGAGAGGCACGAGGAGGTGTATCGACAGGTTTTCATAGCTCTGCTCTACTCGTCATGCTGGTGCGTCACGCGTCATGCTCACACTCAAGACTCCACCGTGAAGAACAACTTGATTTCGAGGCACACGCTGAGTATGCTGCCAGTTAATGTCAGGACTTGAACAGACTCAATTCAAGGTAGCGAGAGGATCAACGCTCTCTTTTTTTTTTTTTTTTTAATTAAGGTTAAGAACTAGAAAAAGGTCAAAAAGAAACAGCAACACTGCAAACAAGCAAACAAAAACGACAAACGCCAGAAACAAGTTGATGATGAATGTCATGAGGTTTGAAGTTCAAAGATACTGTATGTAAGATATGCACATATTTCTTCACAAGCACTAACAAATACTGTAGTTTTGCCTTTTTTTGTTGGAAATACACCCTCGACTGGTGTGATTTATGTATTTAGGCCTCATTACTTTATTTCATTTGGTTTTTAAATTGAAATGGTTGGTGACGTTTGGGATACACTTGCTGATGAATACTCCAAAAAGACACAAACAACCACACAACCAGGCAACGGGTAAAACAAAGCAAACAACTTTGACTCATCGTCAACTTGTCTCATGATCTTTCAAACAAAACAAACAAACAAAACATCCTCGTGAAAGATCAACGACTCAGAAGGTAGTTTAACTTCCTGACGTGATCAAACGGTGAAAGACATTTTTTTTTTTTTTTTTTTTTTTTTTTTTTAATAGAGGGTTGTGCAAGGTTCCCTTGTCAGTGAACTGAGAGACAATACAGAGTCGATAAGCCGCAGACCAACAGCCTAACCAGACAAACAAATTAAAACAACAAATGACCAAAACATTCTATCAGTATGAGGTTCGGCCCACAAAGTTTTTCCACGATCATCAAGGAAACCCTCAAGTAGCATTTAATTACAAAAAAAAAGTAAGAAAAGTAAAAGTATATAATTTTCAAGAAAACTTTTTTGTCAATGTCAATAATCAGTAGATTGATTAATTACTCGATGGCTTACCTGCTACCAAGAGATAAATGAAACGACTTACAAGATGTAGTTTGGCATTCAATGAAGGAATGGCGTGGGAGGATAAAAGAGGAAGCATATCTGGCAAACATCTCTGGCTTGAGTCCAACCCACAAGTGTTGTTCTAGTGATCCTTTGATGGAGCATGACAGTTCAGTCCCTCATTTGATATGTGATGGAGTTCTGGTGGCGATCTGAAGGTGTTTTGTGATGATGCGAGTGTGTGCAACTTGTTTTCTGTAAACGTCCACACACACACACACACACACACACACACACACACACACACACACACACACTGCTGGTGTGGTGAGAGCTCAGCCCGGCGGCCACAGGGGGAACCCGGGCTGCTCAGGGAGCTGGTGAGTCATGGAGTAGCCTGGCCTGGCGTAGCCTGCGGAAAGCTTGCAACAGGCTGCCGCGTTGTGACTCATGCGATGGCAAAATGGCCGACATCCTGTTTCCTCACCCGTTTCTGAGCAGTTAGAAATTAGGGCTTTGTGGTGTACTGTTCCCCTGAACTGTTTCCACCGTGGGCTGGAAAGCACGTCGGGAATTATTCTCCTCCTGCCCGGTTTCTAAAATAGGAAAATCTTTGATCTGTTTAGCGTTTGCGCCCTTTTCTTTTTCTGTAGTCTGCGTCAGCAACAAGGGGTTTCATGTGTGTACAGGTGAATTATGCTAAGATTGCAAAAAAAAAAAAAAAAACATGCATACCTGAAGGCTCGTCACAAACTGAGGGAGGAAGTACACCTGTCTGTGCTCGTCAGAACGAGTAAACCTCGGTGAGCTGAGACGAGTAGTAGGAACAGTTTGTGCATCTAGACTTTGCTTTGGCATTTAGTCATTGACAGCTTACTTGTAACGCAAAGATCCCAACGTTTAATTTGCTCATCTGCAAAAAGAATCCCCACTGATTTCAACAGCACAAGAGACAAGACGGACACAATCAGAGGCGCTCATTCATGTGGCCGTGGTCTTTAATTCACCTAAATCTCATGCAGGTGTCAGAAAGCCTGTTAAACGAGCCACTCGTCACACCACTGCTTGTTGGAGCAGTAAAAGTGATAAACGCTCATTTCTTCAGGACCAGGAATCAACACCGCTGGACAACAAGGCAGGCTAAACCACTGCAGAGCCACGTGGCCCAGGGCATCAATTTATTACAAACTACGATCTTTGTTTGTGGGAAAATGAAGTTTTCCTCCTGAAATTACAAGAAGTCTTGGCCGTTTGCTTTCCCAGATACATGTGAGTTGCTTGTTGAAGGGTCATCGGAGTGACACAACATTTTGGTGCTGAAATCTGCGATAATAAAATTGTTCAAAAATATGGACAAACTGCTCAGGCACATTTTGAGGACAACAACCAAACAAACTTGATGGAACTTGTGCTGAAAGTGAAACCAATGTCATTGGTTTCACTTTCAGCACAAGTGAAGTCCTCAAGTCCTCAAAATGTGCTCAGGCACATTTTGAGGACAACAACCAAACAAACTTGATGGAACTTGTGCTGAAAGTGAAACCAGTGACATTGGCATTGGCAGAGTGAGCATTAACCCTCCTCACGTCTGAAGAAGGAAAGAAACAGGACAGCCCCCCCCCCCCGCTGTGCCTGACCTGGACGGATGTTCAAACAAACACCATCTCTCTGTTTGTTGTTATAGCAACAGCAGCAAGCATCAAGCTGGACAAAACGACAGACAATGTCTGAGATCTAAGCGTGTTCCTCCCTTTGCTCCACAGTCTTCTGTTGCCCACACAAGAGCGAGGCCGCCCTAAATCTACCATAAACAAAAGCCGGTCTGAAACACTAAACCAGCGGTGGACAGGCGGGCGGCAGCAGGCTGCAGCTTCTCACACTGCTGAAGAGCCCAATATTCTGATGTGGACAACGTTTGCTCACCAAGCGTGCAAATGTCCCATTCTCAGCATTCCTCTGTGAACGCCGACGCCGACATGAGACGGGATGGAAAGCAAAGAGCCGAAGGGGGAAAACATTTCTATCTGCCCTGACTTGTGAATCATAAAAAAAAAAAAAGCCTAAAGAGAAATGACTATCAAAGTCAAAAAACAATATCTGCACTCACATACTGTTTTCTGCCTCTCTCTCTCTTTCACACACACACACACACACACACACACACACACACACACACACACACACACACACACACACACACACACACACACACACACACGCACACACACACCTGAACACACCTCACTAAACAAACAGCAGAATTGATCCTGCATTCCTCCCCGGTCAATACATTTCCCGTGAACAGTAAATCGGCGTGAATGGAGTCGCAGAGGAATACCAGCAAACAGGTTTGGAGGGACGAGCAGGTCGCCGGCAAACGCTCCTGTCAGGACGTTTCCAGCGCCACTTTGTTGTCAGATTGCACACAGTGAGATTGTCTCTCTGCGTATCGTCACACCTCAGCGCGACTGTTCAGAGCCTGAGAAAAGATGGCCAAAGGTCAGATGGATGCGTACTGTACACGAGGCAGCACGTATCCTCCCTTCTTTTTCTTTTTTCTTTTTTTGCGAGGTGCATTTCACACAGCAGCAGCGCTGCCAGAAAAACTGGTCTGCTGAGGTCTCTGTCATCTGTTCCAACTGCCACACGGCCTGCAGTAAACTTCACTGGAAATCCAGCCATACAGTCGTAAAAAAATAAACGAAGTCTTTCTCTCAGCCACACATAGCTCACGTATGTATGTGTTACAACACCTTCACGCTCTCACATTGCATATCTCGCTCAAGGCAAACCAACAAATGAATGGTATAGGGAACACGGTTGACTCTATAATAAGAGAGACACAGCAAACACACTGGCATTTCAAATGTTCCTCTCAAATTATAACCACATGGAGGATTATTCCGAAGTAGTGACTCACTCTGAATGAATCAAGCCAGCGCTTGGAAAGGTGGAATTTTAGCTCAGCTTGGGCCGCAAATAAATTCTTCACGTTTACATATTAAATCAACTCTTTGTGTCCATATGCGCTGACATGTTTCTGAGGTGGCACGTTGCGGTTTAACTTTCTCAACAAACATGGCTTCATAATTAGATGGAAAAAAGCTGCTTTAAATTGTGCAACAAAAGTACTGGACATGTTTGTAAAAGTCTCTCTCTTTTTTCAGGAGTTATTTTCTTTACCTGTACTTGACTTCAGTACGCACACACACACACACACACACACACACACACACACACACACACACACACACACACACACACACACACACACAAGGCGGCTGTAGAGAGCAGTGTGGTTTTAATATGCAGCCTGTGTGTTCACCATGTAATGACAATACTGTGTCGGTTTTGCAGTGTACAGTAGCGACCTGGGTGACTTGATCCCTATTAAACCGAAGAAAGTAGCCCTCGTTTCACTTTTACAGGCACTGACATAAAGAATAGATATAGGTTGGATTATATTCAAAGTTGTTTCGCAGCAGGGTTTGGTTAAAAGATTGGAAAGTTAGAGAGGTAGTGTTACAATGGAAGAGATGGGGAGTGAATAGAGCCTCTGTACGGCGGCTCCTTTTGTCCCGGTTGGTATTTGCACAGTTGCTCTCTATTTCCATGCCGTACCTCTGCGCTTCCCTGCGTCCTCTCCTTTGTACCGTCGCTCTCCTCGGTGCGCGCCTCCTCTCCGTGCGTCCGTCACATTCCTCAAACCGGACAAGATCAACACCCAGATTACCCCCCACCCACCCCGCGACGAGTGCGCCCTCCGCGACCGACCAGCGAAACGGAGACGAGGCAACGCCAGGCTCCGGTCCGCGCTGCGCGCTGCAGGCCCCGAGCAGTGCGCTGCTTTCGGCGATGCGTAAAACTCCGGAGCCGCCACCGGCCGCTACTGTAAAGGAGGAAGGAGCAGGGCGACTCCTGCTCCTGTGAGGCAGGGCTTTCCCACCGGGGAGACTCCTCCCAGACCAGTTGATCACCGGGAGCAGAAGCTTCTTCTCTCACATTCACCATTCAAGAGTGGCCTTTATGTCCAACCTGCTCATTAAGGTTGTTTTTTCTTTTTCTTCTTTTTTTTCAAGAAACAGACAAAGTTTGTCCAAACTTTTAGATTTTTTTTGGTATGCGCCATTTATTCCCAGCAGGCAGAATTACACATAGCATAATTGCTTTTCTCATTTAGTTTTATTGGCAAACATAAACCTATAGACTGTATTCTAAAATAGTTCATTCAGTTTGAGTAAATGTGAAACAGCTTAAATCACTTAAAAAAACATTATTATTTTTTTAAGTAAATCAGCTACAAATTCTTACCACTAGAATGTGTAAAAAGAGTAAGAAGAAAACACACCCAATCATTTGTAATGGCGACAAACAGCTGAAAAGAAAAGAAAATGACAAGAGTCAAAATGCCCAAAAATTGAATGGTCAACATTTAAAACAGCCTAAACAACTCAAAAGGGTAAAAACGAACAGGAGGAGAAAACAATTCTAAAATATAAAAACACTCAAAACATGTAAGAAAATCAAAGCAACTATTTCCATTTAAAAAAAAAAAAAGGTAAAACCACAAAAAACACGAATATTGCTTTAAACGTACTAAGTAAGATGTTCATTGTGTTCACAACTTTATGAGCTGTGTTGTCATTTTAGATATCTTTTGAAGCTCCAAACAAATTTTAATTTGGTGGCAAAAAAACAACAACTTTGAAATTCGATTTATTTTTCCAACGATAAAATTTTGGGTGGCAACTTTACAAAATGGACGTGTCATGATTAGATCATCTCCGCCCTTGTGCCACCTTTGGAGCTCCGCCCCTGTCTGTTAAGTATAAAGCTACATGCTTCTATAAAAGAATTGTTGGGTGAATGTTTAATGGTCCCCGGTGGCTCCAGAGAAAATGAATTCCACTCATGCTGTGAACTCGACTGGCAATAAAGTTGTTTGCAGTCATGAGTCTTTGGACGATTACCAAGTGTCTGGCACCAATTAATAACAGTGTCACTCACATAAAGAAAACAGCGCAAGGATTCTAGTGCCACTGTTTTATTTGTGTTGGATGGATTTTTGTTTAATGTGTCGTTTATATACATACAATTTTGGTATTGTTTTGCACATATAGCAGTGATGTTTGCACGTACGACTAACTTAACAACGAGTCTTCACACTTTCCAACAAAGAAAGATCATGTGACCTCCAGAAATGCAGCACCGATGCAGACGGTAAAGGGGTTTTTTTTTTCAACATTTGCTCACTGAGATCAAGTTTGTATCCACAACATTGTGCAAATGAGTCACCTGTTGTTTTTCCTCCACTGTAAAACCTTCATGCTGAATCAGCAAACTCCCGCAGCTCTCATTTCTATACGAACCTCCAGTGAAATGTGCTGCAGGCTGCAATGCTCAGTTTCTCCTCCCTGAGTATAATTACTAATTACTTTCAGTTTAAATCTTTTGTTTGACTTGATGCAACTCTATAGGAAATCATTCCTGGGCTGGATTCTGCAGGTTTCCCCTTGCATCAACGATTACCTTAAAACTTAAAACTCTGTTGTTTTGTGACGTTCTCTACTTCTCACCACTTCACCCAAACACAACAGCATTAAAGCCCTAAAAACACGTGCAATACTAGTATAAGGTATACTCTACTGTGTGTGGGTGTGTGTGTGCTCTATAATAGCTGTCCTTTGTCCTGGGACGTGTCCACATGCAGAACACACCTTGTTTGATAGCGCACATTTATGAGCTCGACTGTGTTCAGTCCTGCTCCCGAGGGTGCGCCTGCACAGTCCACAGTCTACCCCAGCATCCGAGCCTCAGTCCGCTCTGCCTGCTCACCCTCGCCCACTTTATGCAAACCTGCAACTCTCAGAGATGTGACATGAGACTGGCGTGTCACGGGCTTGCGGCGACGGAGCGCGTCGGCAACGCACAGTGAAAATGTGTGAAAGTGATGGCTGCTGTGCTGAGAGACGAATAGGAGTGTGCTTTCGTGGACGTGCTCCGATAACAAACACCGGCAGGTGAAGAGACGCTGAAACGCAGGGCGCGGCCACTTGGAGGAATGTGCTCAAGGCATCTCACCACACCCAGAGTATTTCTCCCTCCTCTCGCTCTCTTTCTCTATCTCTTGCTCACACATTGACCTTCTACCTTCCTCTCTCACCCTCTCTCTCTCTCTCTCTCTCTCTCTCTCTCTCTCTCTCTCTCTCTCTCTCTCTCTCTCTCTCTCTCGCCCCTGCTCTCCTCCCTCCCTGAGTCACCTGGTGACCTTTAAACAGGTTTGCAGGCCCGGGCAGGAGCACAATCCCAGCATGCATCTCACCTTCCTGGCTGAGGCCTGTTTGAATTCAAATAAACTTTATTGACAAAACTGCTGGATTTCAGCGTGTACCCAGTCAGAGAGGTCCTAAATTAGAATAAAGATCAAGGCCAAAGGAAACTGGGATACGGCGAGGAAAACCGTGCATGCACAGGGAGAACGTGCAGCGTAAACATAGAACGGTCTGCAAGGGCAACCTGGACTCAATCCAGGAACATTCATGGTCTGATGCAAGCGTAATCACCACTAAGTCACCATACAGCACCAGAGGCAAATGAGTACTTTATACATGCCGCCCAAACACATTCTCAAGATCGATAAATCCTCTATCAGAACAAATGTTTAGAAAAGAGAAGAAAACAAACTGTGAATGACTTTTATTCTCTTTTCTTTTTTTTGTGTAGCTTGACTTTACAAGAGTGATTATGGAGTCTTTTGCGTGGCCGTATAGTTTTCCCCCAGAGAGTCCACAACATACTATACAGACAAGATGATGAGGGTGCAAATATGTTGGGTGAGGTGAATGGCTATCCACCACATTCATCTTTCATTTATTTTACTCTTTATAAGGCAACTTCAACAGAACGCAAAAAAAGAAAATGAATCAGGACATGTTTTTCTTCCTGAATGTTTTCATGATGAGCAATTTTGCAAATGGCTGCTCGGATACATCGAGAACACAAATGAAAATGTGACTGTAGAAAGAGAGACACAGCTAAAGGACTCCAACTACCTTTACAACTTGTATCTGTTATTCTCAGTAAAAAAAAAAAAGTAAAGTTCCAATAAAAGACAGCTGTTTTAAACTTGATATGTTCAGTTTTTATCATGATTTGTTAAAAAAAATTGAATAAAAAAATGGAGCAGACGAGAGAAAAAGACTTCACCACAGAAAGGCGCTCAAACTGTGATGTATGTGAGAGGGACGACAGTCGCCAGAACTCAGTAGTAAATTCCCCTCCTTCGCCTCATTTAGCAGAAATGTCTGTCGGCTAAATACCAGAAAGACTCGTGGAGGTGTTCTTCGAAGAACTATACCTCTGTCATTTCATTGCAGGTTAGAGAGAGCATGTTTTTAAATGTTCTTTTAGTATGATACACAATGAATTAATAGTGATACAAGTGTGTGTGGTTAAGTGTTAATAACTCGTGTCTTTAAGCTGCCATCTGGAGAAAACGGAAGATTTATTGCTGAGTGAACACATTACAAGTCAAATTAACTGCAGATTTACTGCGCTTTCTCTTTTTGTGTATGGACAAGTCTGGTGTAGACTATTTCATCTTAAAGGAAGGTAGTGTGGGCAACAGATTAGACAAGAGCAGATTATTTGAGGACTGGACAGTCGCTCAGTAGACACGGACTCAGAAAGGACACACTGGATGCACTTCATTTTTATTTCAAAGCTCCTTTTGATTCCACTTGGTCCATTTCCAGGATTCATGTGGCTTTTGTTCCAAGTCACATTTAATCGTCTTTTCTTTTTTTTTTTTTTCAAAAGATCAATTCCAATGTGTCTTTTGTAATGCAGATAAGCCGTACAGAGAGGGTACTCTGCGCCTCGTTCTTTGTCTTACTGCCCTGCATGCCTGTGGCCCTGTGAGCTTTCCCAGCATGCTTTTCTCACGCTGTAATGTCACACCTGAGTATAAGGTGACTCTCTGGAGCCTGAGGCTTTGAGGTCATCTTTGCACCAGCGTGCCGGGGGAAAGGTGCACACACTCGTCCACTCCAGCACCGTACAGTACAGACGGTTGTATAAGGGAGGGGGTGGGAGTGTTGATCCCTGTTTCTGTTGAGTGTATATGCGTGTGCACCAGTGACACGACGCTGCAGACCCATTACCACCTACCAGATAATGATACAAGTTGGTCCGCACAGCCTGTGCCTGTACAGGTTCTCTTTTTTTTTTTTTTTTTCAACAGAACCAGATAATTAGTTTCACCGGCTGTCAAGGCAGCGGAGTAAAATTTGATCCTCGAACACTAAACTAACTCTTCCAAGATGTACACTTGAGAGGTGATTACATAAATACTAATAAGTTACAACAGTTCACGTCTAATAATCGCCGTCAGGTATGTCCACATGACTTTAATCAACCTGATAAGCCTGGTGTGTCACCGTGTGTCTGTGTGTGTCTGTGTGTCTGTGTGTGCTTAATCAGGAATGAGATCTTGAACAGTAAACAGCTCGTTTAAAAGGAAAGTCTCTGCAGTTTGTTCAATGTTTTCCATTTAGCACCGTGCGTGTTTGTGCTTGGGCATGTGTGTGTGTGTGTGTGTGTGTGTGTGTGTGTGTGTGTGTGTGTGTGTGTGTGTGTGTGTGTGTGTGTGTGTGTGTGTGTGTGTGTGTGTGTCCAAGAGGATGACAGACCAGCGTTACTGCATACCTTTAACAGGTGTATTCATTCTGATGCCATAATCATCGTTGTCATCAAAAGGTAATAATGATCATTTGCAGAACGGTAATGCGTAACATCACAGACTGAATAAAATGTCTGACAACATTTTCATATTGATGCTTGACATTTATAAGCATCAAAACTGAAAACTCTTGTCAAATGGATATTTTGAATTGGGGTGTAATTATATGGAATAATTGAAAATCTTCCTTTTAAACAACAGTTCACGTGTTCAGTACGGCAAACAATGATTGCCCTGCTGAGGGTTTGGTCTTTACCTTTGGACTTTGTATAAAACTCATCATCAGACTGGACACCTGCGCAAGAGGACCTCCAGTGGCGTGCTCCACTCCTACAGGAAGTGCACATGTTAATGACTTGTGGGAGGTTGAAATTGTTTTGGTGAAAACAGCTTAAAGGACGTTGCAGTAGATGCATCTCTTAGACATAGAGCAATAATGGAGGCTGCTACAAGAAGGCTGCATCGAGAAACTCTCGAGAAAAACTGAAGGAAACTATTAGAGTGTAGCGACCTTGATATTCAAAGTAACATTTTCCATGTTTAATACGTAGTGGATTAAATATTGGACAAAGAAAGACTGATAAATGTCTTAAGTTCAAACTTGTCTCATGCCATTACATTATATTTAAAAGACATCTCTGTTATTTGAAACTTTTATCAGGCAAATGTGGCCTTTGTAAATTGAGTTTCCATGTTCTCCCTGGACATGAGTTTTTTTTTATTATTATTTTACAGAAGAAAAATCACAAACAATGATTTATGCTGACTTCAAAAAAGTTACAAGAGCCTTCAGCTGAAATGGGAACGTTTGAAATAACCTTCAACAGCATCATATTTACTTTAATATGTAAGGATTGCCATTGTGTGCCCTAATACTGTTTATGCTGGACTACAGGAAAAACCTGTGAGATTCAAGCTTGTTTTTCTGAGCCCGGTGGAACTAAAACAACAAAGGGCTCCGAAATTTACTGGTGTGCAGGTGACCTTTAACAACATATCACCGGCGTGGTGAAAACTCCCACTAACATGTGCTGGGAGTGTATTTCAGGTGATTTATTTTTATTTTTATTCAAAGTGTGATACAATTGGTGTGCTCTTTTGAATATAATCTTGTTACTTAAATCTTTGCCGGGTCACAGGCCGTCGTTGATCGTTCCATTCATTGAGAGATTCATCACCATTTTCAGTCAACACATGCACATAAGAACAAGAACTTGGCCGATGATGAGCAGAAATAGCTTTTTAAATTACACACCGCTTTCTAATAACATATATGTTATAATGTTAGGCAGGATTCAATAAAACTCCACAGTTGAATTAATTGATCCACCCCTATCAGACATGACCGTGCGTTGGCCTTTCACTTTCCTCTTCTCAGAAGGAAGACAATGTTTACATACTGCAGATAAAGACTCAACACAGTGACGCGTGGGAATTCCTAAAAGCTCCTGAAACAGCTTGTTTCCCGTGTGGACCAGAGGATGCCCTCCCCCTGGTGTTGAGAGTCGTTTGGTCCAGCAGCTGTGTGATGCCGCCCTCTGCTGAACTGAAGCTCAACTTGTCCTCAAACCAATCAGCAGCCATAGACATACATGGCCAAGGCCGTTTTAGTCAAATACCTAGTGGGGAAATTGGAAATGTAATAATAATTATAATTATAATAATTGTGCATTGGTTTGGAGGAATCAAGTCACTGTCAAGAAGCTGGTGAAGTTTGCCAAGTAAATATATATGTATGTATAATAATTTTAATCACAAAGCTGTGTTTCGGTTTTTCTACACTTTAATACTCTGTGGTGAAGGTCAGACGGTGTTGCGGGTGTTTCATGCTTTAATTGCGCAGTTGCACCAGCCTTGCGTCAGTGTTGACAGGCCGGTTGAGGAGGAAAACGAAAACTACGCTTAAGTTTCGTTTTCCAGATCTCCGGCTGATCAGCTGGTCGCTCGAGGATAAAAAGCGCAGCTGAGTCAGTCGGATCACGCAGTTTCGTGTCAACTCATCTGCTGCACGAGCTCACGCCACTCGGAACCATGAGCACATCTACAGGTAAATAAATACCACACAGTACTTGTGTTTTGCATGCTTTTTGTATCTTTCTATATAAAAGCCAAATGAGGTTTGTTTGTTTTCCTCATAGTTGCTGTTGTTTACAGCATTTATTGCACTGCCACGTTAAAATAATAATTTTTTTTTATTTCTTAAATAATTAATAACAGTGGGCTTTTACTACAACCACAACATGTTTTTATTTGAAGTTCTTACAATTCTATGTCGTATGTTATTTCATCTCCGTATTTTACTTCCTGAGGCTTCTAAACCTTCTACCAAATTCACATTTGGCGTCATCTTGACTGAACAACCTAAAGAACACTTCTTTAGACAGGAAGAAAACAAACAAACTAATGAATATGAATCCAAACAGGAGATTGGAACTTGCATAAAGTTGGCACAGTCTAGATGAGAGGTCTTTTTTCTTTGCTCAATAGCTCCTCCCAGCTATATTGAGAAATGCAGTCGGACAAGACAAAGAGGAGTCACGAGAAAAGATATTTCGAGTTCCTGGTATGAAGGCTAGATCAGTAAACATACTGACCAGTCAATAGCATTGCGCAGTTAAGCTATAGAACCAAATGACCATGTAAATATTGTATTTTGGAAAAAAAACACACAAAAAAACAAACAATTGCTGTTGTTTTTTTTAACTACTAAAACAGTGGGTCTCACATAGTTAAGGATTTGTGCCTATAAAGTTCAAACTTCCTGATTGTCACACTTTTGCTATCTTAAGGATTTGTGAAAGTGGCATTTTATCTTTCCTGGATATATTGTTTGCCCTCCTCTATACACATATAAACATGTTATAATGATATGGTACAATAGTGCAGCAAGATACAACCTGATTCAAATCTTTTGTGCCTTAAGATTTATCATATAGACTCAAATCATATTTTATTAGTTGGATTTTAGGTTTGCAAACTCTTACGTCAGGTCGCTGTTTTCTACTTACTTTCTTTCTTTTTTTCTTTTTTCTTTTTTTTACCAGTAGCACTCTTAATGGTAAATGGTTATAAAGAAATTGGCTGATTAAGCACCTTGTATTTGTCTAAAATTGTGACCGACTGAATATTTCCACTCAAATTATTATGTATCTCCCCCTTGGTCAACACAGTTTGGACTCCTTCCCTGTGGGTGGAAACCTTTAACGACCTTGTGAACGAAGACGATGAGCTGGACTATGGAGACGAGTGGAATCTCAACTTCAGCTACAGCCAGACAGACACAGTCACCAATCAGGAGAGGAAGAGAGGCTGGAAGGTCTACAGTCCCTGCACCTTTGGAAAGTACGTGTTGTTTTGTGTTGTCACAATATCCTGCAGCTAAATGAGCCAATGTTACTAGGTGACCGTGCAATTCATATGACATGTGATTGGAATCAAGTTACCTACAGTCATGCAACAATGGCATTGGATTGAAAATACTGCTTCCACCGAGAAGCGTAAATACAAAAGTTGCCAAAGCAGCGGCTGCTTGTTGTGTAAGAGACGTCAAAGTCATTTAACCAACAACAATGTGTGACACTTTACAACAAATTGCATTTGCAAGTCATCCTTTTCCGAGTATTCGCAGGTTACGGGAAGGACGACTGACCTGAAAATGGAAGTGTCTTACTCGTCATCTCTCTCATTCTCTCAGGTTTCAGTGTGGAAACTGTCAGAAGACCTGGTCTTCGGCTCGTGTGGTCATACTGTTCCGTTACCGGCTGCAAAGCAACAGGGGGACGGTGATCATGCGGCCTTTTGGCCAGTCCTGTCGTCGGTGCCAGGATGGCCAGTTTGACCGGCCGGGCTTTTCCGAGGACATTGTGGAAGCAACTTTGCTCAAGCTGTGTTCCAAAATCCGCAAGAATTGCTACAATGATGAAGATGAAGATGACGATGACTCACCAAACTGTGCCCCTGACGTGAAGACCAAACCTCACGTGAAAGAGCTGTGTGAAGGATGCCAAATGGGCATTTGCTGTCAGGATGACTAGGGGTGTCCGTGCGGATGGACACAGCGTGGCCATTTTCTTAGGCCGTGGTTGGAGGATTCCTCTGTTTGATCACAGCGGTTTCCTGAGGCTTCATGTTAATGTGGGGACCAACACAGAGGTCCCATTAAGGGAAACCATTACAATTCTAGGTCACCACAAGGTTAGGAATAGTTGAGTTTTGATCAAAAAAGAAACGATTGTTCCCAAAACACATATTTCCATGCTGCCATGCCTCTGTTGTCCCATTGTGTGTCTGCCTCCATGTTGTGCACAGGTTCCTGATGGGGTAACCTGGACATTCCTGTTCTGCATATTTTCTTTAATATTGTAAAATATATATATTTGTATTGCATTTCATGATTCCGAATAAAGTTTTAACTTTGACCAAGTTTATTTTGGAGATTATTATTATTTATTAGATTTATGTTTGAGAGAGAGGCAGGCAATCAATTGAGTGAAAAAATAAATTTATTCACATATTATACATTGACTTATCAATACCTTTTATTTATTCTTTAGATTTTTTTTGACATTTGTATGAAACTCGTACTTGATTATTTGTCAAAAATAATTTCACAGCATGAAAAAAAACACCCCCCCCCGGACTAAACCTATTATTCAACTTTTCAACTTTTTCATTTCATTGCAATTTAATTCATATATACCATCAATAACAACATAGTCTTCTCAAAGCTCGTTCACAGAGAAGGACTCAGGTGACAGTGAGACAAAAAAATTATAATTGTGAAATGTTACCGTATGTAGAGTGAGAAGGTAAATAAGCTCAGTACAGTAAAGATCTCCCAGCACTGTAGATTGGTCTGAATCAGCATAAACTGTAAGCTTCCTGAAACAGGAAAGTTTAAAGCTTAACCTTGAAAGTAGAGACTGTGTCAGCCTCCCTAACTGAAACTAGGAGCTGGTTCCACATGAGAGGAGCCTGACAGCTGAAAGCTCTGCCTCCTTCTCTACTTTTAGAAAACCTGGACAGAATAAACCAGCATTCTGAAGTGTTCTGCTGAGGTAATATAGAATGAACAACTCTTTGAGACAAGTTGGAGTCTGGTTGTTAAGAGCTTTAGAGACTAATAGAAAGATTTGAAATTCTATGGTGACAGAAAGCGTGCAGAACTGTTTAATGTGGGAGTCCTTGTCAAAAATAAATTCCCTTAAAATAATATCATAACAACTCGTTCGTGCGCCTGATCTATGTTTTTAACCTGAACATATTTTCTCAAAAATGTCAACATTTAAAAGTGTAAAGTCATTGCGTATTGTAGAAGCTCTTACAGACACCCAATAAGAAATGTATCCCATTTAGAGACGTGCATTTAATCACTGACGCTTTTCAAGAGCTTTTATTACATATATATCGCATCTGTGGATTTATAGGCCACTGACTTTAAAAACTTGTACTAAAATATCTATCTTACATTTTTGTTCCATGCCTTATGGCAGATTGTCATTATATTGTGTCCATGCATGAGGAGATTGTTGTGTAGGTATTTGGGAGTATGATGAGGAAGATGAACATTATCTTTATACATTATATTTTTCTCTGTACAATCTCTGTTGTTTTGACCATATTTGACAATTAATAAAAAAAAAAGTTGAAAAATGCTTCAATAACACTCCTTCAATGTTCAAAGAAATCATTGTGTCTCTCATAATGAGTGACATGAAAAGCCAGTTGACAGACACGCTCACTGGAGCAAAAAGAACAAGGAGATCAGCAGCTGACCTTTGACAGAATTTTCCCATAATTCAATATGATGGCTTGGATATTTATTCAAATGGTGAAAGTACTCGGTGGTGCCTCGTGATTTCCGCAACGGAGTGTATTACATGAAGTCAATTTTAAGTATGAGCAAAGTTAATAATGAAAAAAAAATAAATCACCATTCGCATCCGACTACTGAGTCGGAGCAGTCGACCAATCAGAGCGGAGCTTTCAGTGTGACAGGTGGCTGTGCGCATGCGTGGTGCGCCGCTCTCCCTGGCAGAAACAACAACACGGCGCCGCGGAGCAGCAGCAGCAGCAGCAATAGCAGTCTGACTCTCCCTCAGCTGTCAGCAGCATCATCACCCCGCCGGGTCCCGTGGCACACAAGGAGGATGGTCCAGCGGAGCGGCAGCCGGAGATGCCCGTGACAGTCACACGATAATGCCCCTCGATGCGCGCGAGTTGGCCAGCGTACGACCAAGTGAGACGCCCGTGTAAGTAGAGCGGCGGCGGGTTGGACGGAGTCCGGGAGTTGAAGCTAGCGGCTCGCTAACGTTAACCCGAGACAGCCGGAGACGGCTGGCTAGCTTCGGTAACGGCAGCGGCGGCAGGCTGCTTTGGGGTGGTAACGTTTTTTTTTTTTTTTCCCTCTTGTTCTTTTCTTCTCCCGTCGGCGGCGCAGTCGGCACCGACGTTAAGACCCGGGAGGTGGTAACGGCATTTTTTTTTTGTTTTTTTTTTAACGGCAGCCTCCCTCCGCCTCGCAGCCCGCTTCTCGGTCGGGGCAGTAATTCACACGGACCGTGTCAGTGTACTGGAACAAAGGAGCTGTAACCGAGGGGCCGCATGGACACAAAACACGCAGGCAGAAGTCGCTGGCTGTTTGTTTCTGTGCTCCATTTCATGCTGACACACATCACGGGGAACCACACGAGGTCTGACCTGGATATCTCGCTGATACACGGTGACCGAGCTAATTTCGGTGAACGTGCTGTGGAAGCGAGAGTCGCTGCTTGTCAGCGCCTGGAGCAGTGGACTCATGTAAGTTTCATGTTTTGTTCTTGACCAGAAGACTTTGGTCCTGCTGCAGTTTTGTACAGGAGCCACAGTCTCGACGGAGGTCTTCCCGTCAGCTGACGGCAAGTTTTGATAAGTGCAGCCTCTCTCCACTGCGAGTTTTTCCTGTTTTGACAACATGTTTACACTAACAGCGTCCTCACTGAAGATTTCCCCTTTAGGTGCTGCCAGCTTCAACCCATTTTGTACTTTTACTCAAGTCTACAAGCACCCTGATGTCGCTGAGGTGTGACAGTCCATTATTTAGGTTGTCAAACATAACTTTAAATGGTAGTGCGTAGACTGGCAACACTGCAAGATAAGCCAGATTTTTTTGTTTTGTTTTGTTTTCTTACTGTGAGAATGCATGATCTCTCTGTGCCTGAGGGTTTGTTTTTTTTGTCCTACTTGACCTACTTGTTTGATCAATAGCTTACTCTAAAGTTCCCAAAGGTGAAATTGTCTTTGGGTGATAAAGTTTTTAAATTAAATCACGCTCTGTGATAGACTGACAGCTGCTTTTTACTGTGTGCAGGAGGAGATGGTCTCCAGCCCCTGAGGCAACATGTGTAGAGAACATTTATGGACCTGATAGATGGATCCAGGGGTGGATGTGTCAATATTGCTTTGCGTGCCATTGTGAAAGTAGAAGGTAGTCGTAAGTGCTTGGTTCTAGCATTCTTTGTCTTTAAATCAATAACCAGGTTCAACAGTATCACTTAACACATACCAAGACATGTGTAAAGTTGTCACAAGTAGCACAAATGTGCCCAATGTGTTCATCTGTGAGGTAAAGTTGTCAAGAAAACACTGCACAATGCAGTGTTATTTCCTCTTTCAGTCTTATTAATGATTTTGAGCTATTCAGTGACTTTAGCAGCCTTTTTTACACACTTATTGAGACACTGGCACGTCATCAATATCAGGAAATATGTAATTAGCCTGTATTGAACTGTTTTATGTACAGGCTATAAAAAAGTATCATGGTGTGTTTTTTTTGTTTTTTTTACTAGTTTAGGAGATGTTTGGGTGTTTTTCTAAAAACAATTATATGTCAATCATTTAATTGTTATTCAAACAAAAACTATTCCACCATACATCATAATATTGTGTGTTAAACAAGTTTTTCTTGTTGTGCAAGTGCGCGTGCTGTATTTGAGAAGCAACAGTGTCTTGAGTTCCTGGCAGCAGGAATCATCAGACAAGATTCATGTGTTTGGGATTATTGAGCTCATGAGTCATTAACTCACAATTATCACATTGCCTGAAATGGAGAGGGGCCATATGGTATGTGCCCTGAGCTACGAGTGTAACCTAATCGAGTTGATTTCCAAACACAATTCATGAACGTCCCAGCATTCCTGGCTGGATTGTGAGACTTAACAGGATGAGCGTCCGGTTAACAAGCGGTGAAATACTTCCTATGCCTCAATTCCGCCTGGCCGCTGAATGACGAGTACGCTCTGGGATTTTGTAATCGTGGATAATTGCAGTGTCACTGCAGAGTGCAAACAAGAGGATTTGTGATCCCTGGGATTCCACCGTTCCTTCATGTTTGGACTCCCTGTCCATATTTAGTATAGAAGAGACAGAGATATACAGAGGAGTGAAGTGAACTGGAAGTAAACCAGTGTGCACAAAACAGAGCCAAGCAGACAGACTGACCTATTAACTATAGTACCCCTCCACATACACACACACACACAAAACCATCTCCACTTTGCCTCCAGATATATACAAACGTACTCGCTCACCATCCGGGCTTCTGCATGCCTGGCAAGAGCACGGCTTGCAAGTTGTGGGCTATTGTTTGTCGGTGGTCGCAGCTTTGTGTGCAGCCCTTATGGCTCAGTCTGTCAGTGGGTATTTTCCCTGTCTGTGTCGCTGTCTGTCACCTCATAGAAAAAGGAGGCAGAAGAGGGGAGGCCGCCAGCAGCGTTATTCAAATGTTCCGGAGCCCGGCCAGCCAGCGGCCAACTGTAGCCGGGCTAAAAGAGGCCCTTTGTGAGGGCCAGACAGATGGCCATAGAATGAAGACTGTAATGATACCCTCACCAGCCCAATACACAGACACATGCGCTCATTACACACTCCACTCATTATAGGATGAAATAGTGTGTGCGTTAAAGACAGACCAAACTATATCTGTGTTTGTGAGCAATAAGACTGAGCGGGGAGGGAGAGATTGGGAAGACGAGAAAGGAAATGAGGCAGAAAGCATTGATAAAGATAGTGATTATGTACAATATGTGACAAGAAACACTGTGTTTGTTTCCTATATTTGTGCCTTTCCACCACACGTTATTACTTTTTCTACTTTTGCTTTGCTTGAAATGTTATTATTGGTGGTGTTAGAAATGCTTCTTCTGCCAGTAAAAACAACTTCAATTGTAAAGGATAGTAAGATCATGATTTTGATAAGTTGGGAATCTGTTTTTGCCCAGAGAACCAACTTTGCTGCAGCAGCCACAGCTGTGATTCTTTAGCTTAGCGCCTTAAAGGAAAAACAGTTTTTTACCAGAATTAATGGCGCACACTCTTCAGACTCATAGTAGCTAGAAAGGCCTATAAGTGGCGTAATACATGCAAATTCTTCACAAGCTCAACCAAACTGAGCTCACGGTGGCCGGCTGTGGACATATTGACTGTGCCTTTCAACAACTGACAATCAAATCAATTGTTTGGTTATCATTAACCTTCCTCATTTGTCCGCCCTCTTTATACTTATCTTTGTTTTGAGCAGCTCTGTTTTCTATTTCCGGTAAGATAACATCCTCACAGCAGCACATCAGCTGATCGATGGATGGAGCCATTGATAGAGTCTCTGCCCCACAGTCTTTCTACATACTTCTTTCCTTCTCCTGGTTTCTGTCTTGCTATTTTTCCTTCAACCTGTTTTTCTCTCTTTCTGCTCTTTACAGGGCAGGAAAACACTGAAACATGTTGGTGTAAGTTGTGACCAGTGGTGAACGGGGGAGGAGGACGAGGAGGAGGAGGAGGAAGAGGAGGAAGCGAGACGTGTAGGCAGGCAGGCAGGCAGGCAGACAGGAGTCTGTCTCAGCACCCTTCAGGTGGCCCATTACTAACCCGCCGCGATGGGAAACACGGCCACCAAGTTCCGCAAGGCCCTGGTGAGCGGTGACGAGGCCCTGGCTTGGCAGCTGTATGAGGGAAACCCTCAGTTCAGGGACGGCCTGGATCCCAACGCTTCATATGGAGAGCAGTACCAGCACAACACACCCCTGCACTATGTCTGTCGCTACGCCATGACACGTCTGCTCAGGTAAACCTCCTGTTGTACAGTTTGACAACTTTTCAAAATCTGCTGTATATAGTATTGAAATGTTTTCCAGTTACATTTTAAAGGCATATATGGAAGCACAGTGAAACTAAAAACGTTTGCACAAGGAGTTCAGGTAGCTTGATGTGCACCTGTTCAACATCATTAATTTCAAAGTTGAGTAAAGATGCTGTTAATAGCACGTTTGTTTGACGCAGAATTGCAGTGCAAAGAGATAAAAGGGAAAGATTTCCAAACAGCACATGTTTAAAAAGCAGCTGACACCATCAGTCTCAGCCACTGAAGGTGATAACGTCTTTGAGTAAGCAAGCGATAAAAGTTGCGTCAATTGTTTGCCAAAGATATTGAATTTCTGTGTCTGTTTCCACAATAAAAGGACTTTGATACACAGTCCAGTGAGCCAGCTTGGTGCTGATCTGTAAAATGATCCGTGACGTTTGTGATTTGTTACACCGCAGACATCCTGGCTTATTATGCAAATGATGTTACAAGGGTTGAGAATCGGCCGTCACCTATGAGGAGCCGTGGAAATGAAATGCAATTAAACCTTTGACAACAGTGATTTCGTAGGATTTGAAACTGCAAGCCAAAAGTGACCAATAACATGGAGCCCAAAGGGAGAATGTCCCCGGTTTGAGTTGCAAGTCTGCATCATGTTTTCCTCCCGCTGTCCAGTCATTTCAGGCCGATCGGTGCCTCTAAATTGCTGGATGGTGCAAATGTGATTATCGAGCTCTCTGTGATTTACAACATGCCCACAACCTTGAAACAGGTGCGCTGAGACAGACAAGCAGACGCACAGGGACACATGCTTTGGGCTGTAATGAAGGAAAGCTACAAAGACGAGTGACTTTAGTCCCTCAGAACTGTGAAGAAAGGGGTCAAAGCATAAAACATATGCTGAGCCAGACACCACTATGTCTGTTTTTTTTTTTTTTTTTTTAAACCCTCCTGCAGAGATAATCAGGCTACTGGTCATGATGACCAAGATAGCTGATTCCGTGACTCAATAGCTGTCCTCATCTCCTCCTCCTCACACTCTTCCTCTCTCTTACCCTTTCTTTCCATGATTACAGGGGGGGGGGGGGGGTGGAAGGTGGGGTCAGAGGAAGCTGTTTGAAAAGGCCAGTCAATTATCTGTGCATCTGCATGTGTGCACACGGGCATGTGTATTTCAAGAAGGGAAAACTGTGACTCCACCACTGCTTAATGTGTCTGAGTCTGAGAATATAACACAGTGAATCAATCGGTGTGCTATTTGTGTTCATTCCTGCTAACCTATAATGGGCCATCGAGGCGTGCTGAACGCAGCGCTCTGCCGCTGATAACTATCAGAGGAAATGCTTCTTTGTTCCAGCAGTTTTGTCGGACAGAAGCGAGCAGAGAGACGGCCGAGAAGTCTCAGACAAAATAGAGACTCTGAGAGGACAGGCGTGGGATGGTGCATGCAGAGTCTGCTTCAGATTATTTTTAACATGGAATCTAATATGTGTGTATTTGTTCTCCTCCAGTCGTTTCTGTTGGTCGGATGGGCTGGTGAAACTTTAAGATCACAAGGAGAATCCATTAGAGAAAAAAAAATGGGCGTAGTAGTCCAGGAAGTGGAACCTTTCCTCCACAGTAACTTTGCAGATTGTCTTAGAGATATGTACACAACAGCTCTGACTGGGTTACTTATCAGGAACAATTTATTTTCTCTGGTTTAAAAAAGTAATTGAAGGAACATTTCTTTTTGCCCCCCCCCCCCCCCCCCCCCCCCCCCATCCCCCTCCAAGAACTTGTCAAGCTCTTCCTTCTTGTTTTCTTTTGGACTCTTGCTTGTCTTCAAGCTAATTTCCTTCTGGGTCACATATAACATGCTAATTGAGAATTTCAGTGTCAACAGTCCAGTTTTAACTCTCCCCCGAGGTTTTCTGCACTGCTTTGGTGCTCCACCGCAAGCAGCTAAACATGTGACCACCCCCACCCCGTTGTTTCTCATAGACTGATATTAGGGCCATTCATCCTGAACATGGGCCTTTGTGCGTGCATATGTGTGTAAGGGTGGGGGCACAGGGTTGGAGTTGAGAGGGAATAATTAGTGATTATTGCTGTGCGGGTGAATTGGCAGTGCACTGTCATTAGAGGGGAGCTGCAGGGACTCGTAGCTGACAGGATAAGAGGGTCAAAAGTGGGATAATAGGCTGAAAGGCTGTACACTAAGGAAACATTCAGACTGATTCAATGGTGGCTACTGCTGAATCCAGAGAGGATGAGGTTTTACATAATATTTCAACCACTGTGCTAACCATTGGAAATCCTCTCACATCCTATTATTTTCTTCTATTATTGAATTTGCATTAGAGAAAATGTAATTTCAAACGCAACTCTCCTGGCCTTGTAGTGCTGAACCAAAAGAAGCAGGGTTTTCTTTCTGAGTCATATTTATCATACAGCTGCTGTAGGAGTGTGTGCAGGGAAAAAAGAAGCAGTGGTGGTTTTTGAAGAAATGGTAATGTACAAAGACACTTGAAAAGGCAGGCAAGCGCAGCTTGTGGTGCTAAATGAATGAGTGCAATGGTAATCAGTAAATGGAGGATTTGACTGACAAACGGCAGAGTAAAAACTATTTACTAAACAGGACTGCCACCACAGCCGGGCACTAAGAGCAACTGGTACATCCATCAGTCACTGTGTGTATGTGTGTACACACACACCTGTCAGCCAGCATGTCCATTATCTCCGAGATGTTAAACAGGAATAGTCAATATTCTGCCATCTTGCTTCGAGTTCCTCTCTTACCAAGCGCTGCCTATTTATGTCCATAACAGATTCTTCTGTCTTTTCAACACATCCTATTTACTTTCTTCTTCTTCCTCTGAGGTCTGCTTCACTTTTATCTGCACTTTCCCCTTCCAGATTTCTTTAAAGTCTTATTTCTGTAACTGTCAAACTTTTCTGCTTCTTATACTTAATGTCTAAACACCACTGAGATTTTCTTTTTATTTAATCTCGTCTTTCTCTCTTGCATTTATATAGGTCCTTCCTGTTCAGCAAAGAGGGAAACCCCAACAAGCGTAACGTGCACAACGAGACATGCCTCCATGTGCTCTGCCAAGGCCCCCAGATCCTGCTGCTGCCAGAGGGAGCGCTGTCCCCTCGACTGGCCCGCCCACAGAGGGACGAGCAGCGGCGGGCAGACTGCCTGCAGGTGCAAACACAGTGTTCACACTGGGGGAAAGAAAAGTGTATTTGAATGAAATGATTACATTCCACAAAACTGACATCCAAATCAATATGTGTGCTCATATTTGCATGCCCCCACCCCCATCAGATGATCCTGAGTTGGACCGGAGCCAGGCTGGAGGGAGGCCAGTACGAGAAGGCCAACGTTAACGCCACCGACAACCACCACAGCGCCTGCCTGCACTACGCTGCTGCTGCGGGCATGAAGAGCTGCGTAGAGGTGAGGCAGAGTCTGTATGACTTGTCTCTACTGTGTGGAATGGATTGGTCAAAGACGACATGTTTACAGCCAGTAAAATGTTCACACAGCTTTACAGGAACACCTGCTTTGCATCAGGTCAAGGGAGCATACCTAAACTTGTACTATATATTCAATCTGCCACACTTTTTCCTCTCCCTCCTCCATTTGCCTTCAGTTTCTTTTGTCTGTTCTTCTATGCTTCCCCCCCTGTTCATATTGTTGTGTTTTCTGTCCTCCCTTCGTCTAGCTGCTGATCCAGAGCGAGGCGGACCTCTTTGTGGAGGACGAGGACAAGTTGACACCATGCGACCACGCCGAGAGGCACCACCACACCGAGCTGGCCCTCAGCCTGGAGTCACAGATGGTTTTCTCCTCCTTCTCATCTCAGCAGTCCAACTCAGACACACATGGGGAAACCAACCTGCTGCAATACAAAGAGGTGTGAGCACAGTTACCATGTCTGTGGGGGTTCGGGGCAGTGGGGTCCTGTTGGCTTGAGTTATTTTTCAGCTTTGTAGTCGCTGTTCTGTCTTCAAACCTTCCACTCCAAACCACCACCACATCAAATAAATGAATCCTGGTCAATCAGTTTGCAGGATACAGCCTTTTTCAGTTCAACTTGGAATTGTTTGTTTTTTGGACTTTTTTTGGGTTGTTAACGTCAAGTGGATTAGAGCAGCAACAAATTATTTTAAAATTAGCAAATTTTCATAATTATTTATTCATAATATTGAATACATTTTCTGCTGCACCAAAACTCCCCGATAAATCGTGATCCATTGTTGAATAACCTTAAGTGTAAGGGTTCACGTCTCTTTGTTTGTTGTGGTCTGAGCGAAACAAAAAGCTAACCTAGATATTTGTTGTTTCTCTGAAGATGCCGTGCAGTGAGTCTGAAGCAGGTTGTTCCAGGGCAATGTTCTCGTTAAGAGGATTTTTTTTTAGTAACTCCATCTGCTGGAAGACAAATTTGTTTACCTTTTCAGCCAGTACACCATTCCTCTCTTGGGAAGGTTTTCTTGTGATAACAAAGAAATTCTATCTTACAATTGATGTCTCCTTTAAGGTGGACTTCATACTGATTTTTCTTTAATCACTCCCACTGATACTTTGAAGTCTCTGCTTTTGTCAATGTGCTCTCTACCTTTTCTATTAACTCTTCTGATAATTGGCTCAAATATTTAGAAACACTGATTTAGAAATCTGTATTTGTCACTCCCCCTTATGGAAACAGCCAAATTCTTTCACTTGTTGTTTAATTTCAATAGGTGTTTGGTTTGATTTGGATTAGGAAAAAAAAAATCCATTTTGGTCAAACTATATTCTTTTTTGATTTACTCAAACCTGAATTCATTATACCCAGAGTAATTTTTAATTTTGAAACAAAGCCCTGCTTAATTTGACATCTACATTTGTTCTCTTCAAACCTAGTTTTGGTAAACTCGGATTAGAGCTAATCTTGGATAAAAATAATCAATCCAGCCTTATAAGATGTTAATCCGCTTAACTTCTCATGGACAAGTGATGTGCGAAAATCTGATAAAGTCACACTGTTGTCCACAACCATTTCAAGTCATGGAAGAAAGTTAGATGGTAATGCTTTCACAAGACGCCCATAAATTCAGTTTTTATGACGGCGCAAGATCACGAGGTCAGGCTGCGAGCTGCCCGTACACCGAGGGCTTTATGATAACAAACGGATCAACTGCACTGCACAGTAATTTGAAATTCTCTCACTCATGTTGACCAATAAAGGATTTAGGTTTGCTGAGTTCAGCCAACCACTAATGTTTAGGTGTTTACTGACGTGCTCTCTTAAGTAGCAGCTATTTGAAGACATATAATCTACCATATGTGTCCTATTGTCTTTGAGCAAACTGCGACGACGCGGAGTTTAACCGGCCCACAAAGTGACTGCCATATATTTTATGTGAATATTGAACTTGCAGTACAAACGATGGAGCACTACGACTGGCTTTCAGATGTTTCATCGTCTCATCAAAGTTGCTTCTGTGTCTTCAGGATCACACTGTACTGTGGTGCCTTAAAGTATAGTTGTGTGTGTGTGTGTGTGTGTGCGTGTGTGTGTGTGCGTGCGTGCGTGCGTGCGTGCGTGTGTGTGTGTACAAAGATGCACACACCTCACATCAAGTTAAACAGAGGACACAGACCAGCCGTGTATCAGCAGCTGCTGCCAGCTGATAGCAGTTTGATCTTTCTTCCCGCAGCCAAATCCATGCTAATGCATAATCTCTCGTTCCCACCACAACCCCCCGCAATCACTGCCCCACATCCAAGTTCTTTTCATTTTTGTCACATTATCCATTTAACTTCCTCAATTGCATTTCTATCTCTTTCTTCTTGTTTTTGCTTAATGCGGCCTTCGTTTTTCCTCCCGTTTCATTAATGTCATGTTTTCATTTTCAATCTGACCACGCCCCCCCCTTGTCCTTCTCGCTTTTCAAATGTATTATTTCTTCCTAACGTTGCTCTTCCTCTATCTTTTCAGCCTTATGAAGGTTTGAAGCTTCAGGATCTGCGTCGGCTGAAGGACATGCTGATTGTAGAGACGGCAGACATGCTGCAAGCTCCTCTCTTCACTGCTGAGGCCCTGCTGCGAGCACACGGTGCGTGTTTGTCTGTTAGAGAAAGCCGGCTTTTGTTGATGACCTTTACCAAAAATTACAGCACCATGGCTCCAGTATTTTTAGGGAAATTAGATTTAATTAGAATCATTGTTCAACTTGCCTCTTACAGACTGGGACAGGGAAAAGCTCCTAGAAGCCTGGATGTCAGATGCTGAAGGCTGCTGCCAACGCTCTGGTGTCACCATGCCCACTCCGCCGCCTAGTGGCTACAATGCCTGGGACACGCTGCCCTCCCCCCGGACTCCCAGAACCCCACGCTCGCCCCTGACACTCACCCTCACTTCCCCTACCGACAGCTGCCTCACACCGGGAGAGGAGGGCCTGGCTACGGTGAGCCGTGGTGGATGGAGTGCAACTTGTTGCTGTTATTTTGCCTCCATTAAAAAGAACATGACAGTTTTACTGGTATTGTGCTGTGGACATTGTTGGTTTACGTCTGTTGTCTCTTGCAGTGTGGAATCTGTCTCTGCTCTATCTCGGTTTTTGAAGACCCCGTGGACATGTCTTGTGGCCACGAGTTCTGCAGAGCCTGCTGGGAGGGGTGA
This sequence comes from Lipophrys pholis, assembly GCF_963383615.2. Lineage (NCBI taxonomy): Eukaryota > Metazoa > Chordata > Actinopteri > Blenniiformes > Blenniidae > Lipophrys > Lipophrys pholis. The sequence goes on along the minus strand of NC_137643.1, from coordinate 9,211,068 downwards.
GACTTTCACTTTGTGAGTGTGGATACTCCGATATGTGGTTGATGAGCAGATCCATTTCAGTTTCCCTGTTTGTGTGTGTGTGTGTGTTCTCCTTAGATTCCTAAATGTAAAGATTCAGGAGGGCGACGCTCACAACATCTTCTGTCCAGCGTACGAGTGCTACCAGCTGGTGCCCGTGCACGTGATCGAGAGTGTGGTTTCCAGAGAGATGGACCAGCGATATCTACAGTTTGATATTAAGGTAGACCCACATTTAGGTTTTATGCAAGTTGTAGTTTGCAGTTTTTCCTCTGAACATCATACTAAAAAGTTGCATTCTGTTTCTTTGTCTGTGCTCTTTGTTTTCCTCCGTGTCATATATTCTGTTGGGTTTTATTTTCCATTGTTTTTCTTTTGTTCTTGGTTGCCCCTCTTCTATTGACATGCTCAGTCTGCTCCCTGACATTTATGTGTGTCCTCTTCCAGGCATTTGTAGAGAACAATCCAGCAATCCGTTGGTGTCCTGCGGCGCGTTGCGAGCGGGCAGTGAGGCTCACTCGGCCGGGTCCCGGGGACAATGACCCGCACAGTTTCCCCCTGCTGCCGTCCCCAGCCGTCGACTGTGGCAAAGGCCACCTGTTCTGCTGGTACACTTTATCTGTTACCTTTTACATTTAAATAATGTTTTACTGATAGTGACATGTAGAGTAGCAAATATATCCCTACTCAAATATACCTATTGTACTCAAACACAGCTGGAGTTTTGCAGTGTCAATAAAAAAAAAAAAAAGGTTATCTTTCTTGTTTTCTGCAAAAACAACAGTATGATTTGTTTCTGAAGCTTTGTCATCAATGTGTCTGGACACTTTTTTATTTTCTACACTTTCTCCTTGTTTTTTATCAGGAAGAATGTCAGTTGTCCTCTTTTCGTGTCCTTGTGAGTATTTTACTATACCCAGTCCTCTTTTATCCTCCTCTCGGTCTGCAGGGAGTGCCTTGGCGAGGCCCATGAGCCGTGTGATTGTCAGATATGGAGGAACTGGCTCCAGAAAGTCACAGAGATGAAGCCTGAGGAGTGTAAGCCTGTCCTGTTGCGTTTGGATTTCTTGGGTTTTTCAGATGTGGGGATTATTTTAGCAGCACTTCAGTGAGCCGGCAGTTGATGGCAGCTGTCAGGACTTCCCACCAGGATATATCTAATATATATTTATAACCTTATGGACAGGTGTTTTGGGCATTGCTATTTACCAGATGCACGAAGGGTTGTTACTCATGTGTGCACTTGCCTCTGTCTGCGTGTTCTCTCCACAGTGGCAGGTGTGAGCGAGGCTTATGAAGATGCTGCTAACTGCTTATGGCTGCTGACCAACTCCAAACCATGTGCCAACTGCAAGTCTCCCATTCAAAAGAATGAGGGCTGCAACCACATGCAGTGTGCCAAGGTACTCGCATTCATCTCTGTGTGCTGTGTCATCTGGAATAAAAATATTGGACAAGGGCAGGATATTTGAAAACACCTCTCTCCCTCTGTAGTGCAAGTATGACTTCTGTTGGATCTGTCTGGAAGAGTGGAAGAAACACAGCTCGTCAACCGGAGGCTACTATCGGTGTACTCGCTACGAGGTCATCCAACAGCTCGAGGAGCAATCCAAAGAGATGACTGTAGAGGTAGAAAGTTGGACACAGAGTATTCAGTCAACTCATCACCTGAAATATTGTTTATCTGCATGGGTTACTCTGTCACATAAGACATTGATAGAGCATCCGGTGTACTCACACACACACACTGAATTATTTGTATGAAAGAGTTTGATTTTGTTACAGGCAGAAAAGAAGCACAAAAGTTTCCAGGAGTTGGATCGTTTCATGCACTATTACACTCGCTTCAAGAACCATGAACACAGTTACAAGGTAACACAGCCAACAATGACACATTTTTAGAAACCGCTAGACGAGTGTCCTGAATACGAGCCTGTCGCCTATTTGTGTGATGTCGTCCCTGTGTGCTTAGTTGGAGCAGAGACTGCTAAAAACGGCTAAAGAGAAGATGGAGCAGCTGTGCCGAGCTTTTATTTGCCGTGAGTTTCTCGCACAAGTAAAAAAAAAAAGAAGAAGAAATTTCATCGAAATGAAGCAATATGCTTCCCTGCTGCAAATTACTACTTAGTACTACTACTTAGAGCTACATGTCTTTTAAACATCAAACCTCAACTGTCGTTTGTTTTGGTCTCTATGATTGAATCCTGTCCACATCAGTGTTTAATTAGTTGAACATGTATACACTAAAGAAAATAAGAAACCTTTCCAGAAAATTAATAAAAACACAAAGAAGCTAAAAAAGATCAATTATATTGTCAATGTGTGTTTCCAAATGCCCAAAAAGTAAGAGGAGGAAGTATTGTTGACTGTCTTTGCTGCAGGTGAAGGAAGCCCACCAGACACACGATTCATTGAGGACGGTGTGTCTGAGCTGCTGAAGACGCGGCGCGTGCTGAAGTGCTCTTACCCATACGGCTTCTTTCTGCAGCAAGGCAGCACACAGAAAGAGATATTTGAGCTAATGCAGGTAAGCCGTTTCCTCTCTGCAACGTGTGCGAGTCTAACAGCAATAAAGCCCACTCCCCTTGCTTTTAATCTCGAGTTTGGGTCAAACCGTCATTGAAATCCCTACAGTGTCCTGTGATTCTGATCAGGCAGCCGTCATTATTTTGTCTTTGTGTCTTCTCAGACTGATCTGGAGATGGTGGTGGAGGATTTGGCCCAGAAGGTGAACAGGCCGTATCTGAGGACGCCGTGCCACAAGATCATCAGTGCAGCTCGCCTGGTGCAGCAGAAGAGGCAGGAGTTTCTGGCGTCAGTGGCCCGAGGCGTCGCTCCAAATGACTCACCTGAGCTTCCCCGCCGGAAGTAAATGCAAACCTACACACACACACACACACTTTGCAAAATAAGGTTTAATTCTGCTTTTCTTCACCAAGTTAACCTCTGTACAGATGCTTTGCTAGAAACCCTGAGAACAAACCACAAATGAGTTGTAAACTCTAATCTATCATTGAATATTTGGGTTTTTTAACCTATTTGACACTGTAATAAAATACTTTTGTTTATTTCAGTTATCCTGGAGGATCATGGGATTGGGAATACCTCGGCTTTGCATCCCCTGAGGTAAACTCATTTCATCACATCACGCAGTGAAACACTTACTCTGCTGAGCTTTTCTTTTTTTTTTTTTTGTGTGTAGTTGATGCTCCTTTTCTAAATCTGTGCTCACAGACCTACGTGTGTATGAGCTCGTATTAATGCATGAGCAGAAGCTGACAGTTTGCTTATGTGTGTTAAGATGGGAAGTCGTCACTCTGTGCTGGGAGCAGGAGAGCAAAGAGAAAGACAGTCGCAGGTAATGCACCGTCGTTTCTTGGCACACGACGCTCAAGCATGGGCTGACTTCTGATTCATTTGCCTGAGATTGTGAAGCTGCACGATTCAGTGGAGTTGCAAAAGAAAGCTGCTTGGCGTCTAGCCGGTCCTGACCTACCTCCAACGTCTTGTTGCAGGATTATGCTGACATCCAGTACCGGCGCAGACACCGGCCACGGCGCAGAGGAGACATGCTGAGTCTGCACAACCTCCGAAGCAGCAGCAACACGCCAGAAACCAGCAGGAGGAGTGACAACTCAGGTCTGGAAAACACTTCAACAACAGTCTTTTATTGTTCATCCATCCTGAAGCTTTATCTGTATATTGGTACATCCTGCTCTTATACTTGCACAAACTCTGTTTTCGTCTGCCTCTGATATTTCTATTCAATCATAAATTAGAGCGCAGTAGACGGCCAGCGAATGGCATTTTGACTTTACTGCTCCATCAGTCTAGTCCGGTCGAAGCCCACTGAGGCATTGATCACTGGGATCAATCTGTAATCAAGCCACACAAACCGCTCCTTGTTTTAATGTGACATTTTGTGTTTCAGAGGGCACCGAGCGGCCTGAAGGTCGCAGAAGAGCACTGGGCTCACTGGATGAAGATGATCCTAACATCCTTCTCGCCATCCAGCTGTCGCTTCAGGAGTCCCGCAGAGAACGAAGCCTGGAGGGAGGCCTGGAGCTGGACCGGGGGCCGGACAGACCGGACAGGAGGCCCGGCTCTGCAGGGGACCTGGTTGATGCTGCACTGCGCTCTCTGAGCACAGAGGGTCCGCCAGGAGCAAGAGGCTCATCTTTTCCTCCTTCCCTCTTAGATCCTCCTCGCCCTCCGAACAGGACAGACTCCACCTCGCAGCCATCCATATCTAACTCCCTCCCTCTGCCTCCCCCGCCTCCCTCCCTCAGTGCCGAGCTGCTGGAGCTGGGAGACAGCCTTATGAAACTGGGAAACATAACCACTCCTTATGACCTGGACACACACACCCAGGAGCAGCTGTGTTCACACCACACGTACAGCCACAGCAACCACGCCGCTCCTTTCACCACTGAACCTGCTTACAGCCATAGACCAGACCAGAGCTCGCTGACAGCGCCGTACATGCTTGATCATATTACCATCACGAACGCTGGTTATGACAGCAAAGAGCAGAGTTATTGCCACTCCGGTGCTTATTTAGCCGAGGCTGAACACAGTGCCTCCTGCACAGCCGAGCACACTCAACCTGCAGCTCACTCCACCTCGTACTCCCGGGAGCAGGCGGCCACGTACAGCAACTCCCCAAAAGCAGACACGTCCTACACCCCCTACCCAGAACACAGCAACTCGTACACTGCAGAGCGTCCCACCACCTACGCTCTTGAGCGCCCCCCGAAGGCAGACCTCCAGCTCCCCGCCCAATTGTGCCTCCCATCTCCAGAGCCGGAGCCCGAACTGCTGCTTTCACCGGTGATCCCCCCAGGGGGCCCGTTCACCCCCAGCGACCCTCAAAGTCTGGAGGCCTTGGACCCCACGGCCAGTGCTCAGCTGCTGGACAACATCATGGCCTGGTTCAACAACAACATCAACCCCCAGAACAACCCCCAGAGTCTGGCTCTCATCCCCTCGCCCCCCACCACCGAAACGGACTCCTCCCCCGACACACACACTGAAACCGAGAGCGAGAGCCAGGCCTCCCGGGAGGTGACCCCCGCCCCCGTCTGGCAGCCCCTGGAGGGCGAGCCCGAGGCGGACGGCCCCTCGCAGGGTCCCGCAGGGCCGGAGGCCATCAAGTCCTGTCGACCCTGCACCCTGGAGCTGGAAAGCAGAGACACTGGAGGAGACTGTGTGAACGCCGGGTGTGTGGCTGACCTGTCGCTGGACGAAGCACACACACACCCGAGCTCGCAACATGAAAACTGTCCCGCACACACTGCCTCGGCTGCAGAGACAGACTTGGACCTGGTCCTTCAGTTAGAGGAGGACCGGTCACCAGAGGAGTGGGAAGAGCAGGAACACCTGGTGTGACGGAGACGAGAGTTTAACAGTGAGAGTAGAAAGGGCAGGTGAGTGTTTACTGTGTGTATTATACTGTATTTAGAGAGTTCATACAGCTCTACGGACTTGGTCCATTCAAGATGATGTCATACACATTCAGAGGTTGTTTTTTTTTTATTTTTGGGTTGTTTTTTTAAAGTGCTTTCGGTCTGCTCTAAGAACGGACGGAACCAAGCGGGAGTTTGAAATGACGAATGGAAAGCTACTGATTACACGACACATGAAAAGCTTGACGGTTTTCTTTTCTCTACGTTATTTATTCCCCTGGAGCTTGTATTTGTCTTGTTAGTTTGTTCAGGGTGAAGTTTTGGTGCTTTTCATGCTGAAATCCAAACTTGCCTCATACAACAAGACTTGATTACCACACGGACCCAACCACAAGCCTGTCTGCGCCTCCAAGAGCCAAATCCGACGAGAACAGGGACCTTGGAGCCCGTCTTAGCGTGCTGTACAATCAGAGGGCCTAATTCACATTGTTTGGACCTTCATGCACACTGTGCCTGTTTTTGTTAGTGCCAACACACTACTGATATTTCCTCCGGGTAGGAAGCAAAGAGAGACGCGAACCCTGGCCTGCTGTAATGTACTTAAAGCGATCAGCGCGGGCCCTCAGCACATCAAGGTCAAAGGTCAGTCGCAGGTGCAGAACCACACCTTTAAAACCAGTTGAGGCAGAGTGTCCTGCTCAAAAGCAGCTCTTTACACCATGTGCTTGTTTTCAGGTGATTGAACCAGCGGCTTTCAGACACTCTCTCGCTATCAGAGACGAGCTTCTCGTCGTCGTGCTGTGATTTACTTTGGCTCTCGGTTCGATTCTGTCTGCAAAGCTCCTCACAGGAAACGCTCCGCTCTCAGTCTGGGAGAAATGTCTCACAGAATGCACAAAATATACACAGCTTCCGAGTGAGAGGATGCTTTGCACTGAGACTGATGATTCTCGCACGACGCTAAACAATCACCAAATCAAAAGAAATCTGCTAAATATGTGAAGTGCAAGATGTTAATGTCGTTGTATTTAAGGGTCGCTTCACAGAGGTGGATTAAGGGACTTATTTATGTCTTTATTGGAAACACGTTTCATGTTTTTAAACCACAGGGAGATATTGTAAACAGCTTCAAGTAGCAGACACTAGATATATTGTAATCTTTAAAATGAGGGGGGGAACACTTGCAAACGCGTATTAAACTGATTGTGTGTATTCAGTGAGGAGCGGTGAGACCTGAGTGTGTGCGAGCTGTTTGAGAGTTGCGCGCTGAATCTGAGCCAAAGCAAACATTTCTTTAAAATTGCTGTAAATTAAAATAAATTTAAACAAACCTATTCCACTACTGCTAGCTCCAACAGCGTGCCGTCATTGAAGGGACTCGAGTTGTGTTTGTAACCGTAATTTATCCTTTTTATTCATTTATTGCTTATTCTAGACGATTTTACTTCCAGTTGAGACCGGAGCTGTTGGGTCTGTGTGCCTTTTTGTTCATTTGCTGTTTATTGTTGGTATTTATTTGTGTCACTGCTTTTGAAACATGCTATAGCGAGACGACGGGGAACACAACACTCTGACACTGAATTTCATTTGTAGAATCCTTCAGCTGTACCTCACTTCATGTTCTCCCCCGAGAGGCAGTGCCCACGCTTCAGCCCCTTCACTCACTCAAACGGCTCTGAAGGAAATTATTCACTTTATCTGACTTAAGATTTCAAATGAGACCCTTCAAAATGTGACTTCTGGGTTGTTGTTCAGGCTCTTTTCTTCAAAACTTTATCGCCCGACTATAATGTTTACAAGGAAATCGAACACTGCCTGCTGTGATGAGAAGTGATTCAGTGCTTTGGGCCCTGAGATGATTAGAAATGGCGGGTTTTCATGGAAAAGCAACTTGTATAAGTTTAGAATATGTGAGAGATGGAGAAAAAAAAAAAAAAAAAAACACTCAAACAATGACGACACCTTTCCATCTGCGCATTGAACAAGCAACTGTGAATGTGCCGAGTCATAAGAATTTCAAGAAGCCAACTGACACTCGTAACATGAAATTGTTCCCTGAAGCTGATTCACAGGCCTGCACTGAATCGACGGTCTTTATTTTGCACAAGCGTGGTGTGGTTCATGTGTTGCACTGATCCAGTGCTGTGAGATATGAAGGACGGACACTTTGATTTCTTATTAAAAAATTTCTTTCTCTTTGTATTCTGTAAGATTGGATTAATGGTGTTGAATAATTTGCTTTTTTTATTACTTCAACATTTATTGTTTGTAATTTACTTCTCCCTCAAACGACAATTTCAGAATTTCATAAAAGGAGAACTTGCACTCTCATAGATTATACTTGATACATTCCCGGCTGGTCAAAAGAAAAGGTTTGATGTGTGGCCAAACTTATAAATGAAAGTGCAAAGTTTACTCTCAATAAAACAAACTGAAAGTGCGTCGCTGTGAGGTTTGTTTTTATTGCTGCGATTCCAAAACTTCTTTCAGGAAATGAGAAGACGGAGCAGCTGTTGCCTTCTTTGCCGGATCAATATCACTTGCAGAGCATCATGAACTGATGGATAATAAGGATTCACTGTCACCGCTGATGTACCGTCCAGTCTGTCGTTCATATGACACACAAACACTCTATCACCTCGATCAGAACAATCTCTAAATGCGTAAACGATCTCTAGACTGATTTAACAAAGCAACTTGTTTCTAGTTTTTCTTCTAAAGTGAACTATTTCATATGATGATAAACTGAGATTTTGAACTAAATCACAGCAACAATGTGTTTTTTTTTTTTTTTTTAAAGGAAGTGGAAACTAAAGGTCTAAAATCTCTTTGGAAATGTATCTCTGTGCTTATTAATTACCTCTTTGAGAAGATTGCTCTCTTCTACTCTGATCTGAATAACATCGAGAAATTGAAAAATTCAGTAAATCTGGCAAATAGTCATACAGGAGAAATCTGTCCACCTGTCGTATACACTTAAAGTTGTGCTCGACATTTGAACAGTCCAAAAAGGACATCACTTTTCAAAAAAGAACAAGATTGTACATTTAATGCTTTTATTCTGCAATTCTTTAATTAAACAGTACATAACTATAATTCTTATTTTTATTAAAAAAGAAAGAAAAATCCTTTATCGCGGGGGATTAAAAAAAACAAACATGTTTCTCCTTCACCTGCAGGAGGCGATGTTGCCACATCATGGAGTTTCATCTGCCTCGTCGCTCTCTTGATGACGTCAGAAGGACGCGCTCTTTACGTTGCGACAGTGTTCACTCCGTCGCTATAATTTTTTCTCCTCGGTGAAGGATTTGACACTATAATCCGTCACCATCATGAAACTAGTCCGGTAAGTGGCTGCGGGAAGTCCCGGTGTACCGGCTGTGTCGACGGTGGATGGTTGAATGTGTGTGAAACGGGCGGATGGAGGTGGATATTGACGAGGCGGGAAGCCGCCCGGAATGAATGGACACTGTCCCGGGTTCACAGACTCGGAGCCTCCGGCTTCCATAAACGCTGCATACTGTTTTACACGTTCGGTGTTTCGTTGCGTTATAATTTCACCACTCTGCCGCGGTTCACTGCGTCTTAACGCTTTGAAAACAGGCTTCAGTCAGTCGTATTGTCCACACGGGCCGCCGGCCTCTCACCGCCTCCTGCAACACTTTCAACATCGTGTTCAAAATGCAGCTTCACAAACGGACCGATTGTTCTCCGTGCAAACGACATTTGCGTTAAAGTTGATGCGAACGGTCTTGTTTTGTTGTTTATTCCCGCAGGAGGTCACTTTAATGTTCGGAGCTGGACCAGGAAGCTAAGCGGCTAACAAAGCTAGCCTCTGCTGTGTTTAGTGTTGGAGTTGCCTCGCGCCTTCTAAACTGCTATTCTATCCATCCTGCAGGTTTTTGATGAAACTCAGCCACGAGACAGTCACGATTGAACTGAAAAATGGCACCCAGGTCCACGGCACCATCACAGGTAAGATCCAGGGTATATTACTGTGATTCGAGTGTTAACAGGACGATCTGCCTCGCATTGGTCGGCTTCTAAACTACTAAATGATAACAGAGACTCATTATTATCATTTATCATCGTTTCTCCTCTCTGCAGGTGTGGACGTCAGTATGAACACTCACCTGAAAGCGGTAAAAATGACCCTGAAGAACAGGGAGCCCACTCAGCTGGAGTCCCTGAGTATCCGTGGGAACAACATCCGATACTTCATCCTGCCCGACAGCCTCCCGCTGGACACGCTGCTCGTCGACATCGAGCCAAAGATCAAGTCCAAGAAGAGGGAAGCCGGTAAGAAATATTTAAAGACCAATACATTTGCTGCACCTGTTGAAATCACCAAAGCTTATTTTATTCCATTTGAGCCTAAATATGAGCTATGGTTTAGTTTCCCCGCTGCCCAAACTTGGATTATTTGGAATGATTCTAAGTTTGGGATTATCTCCAGGCCCCGTGTGTCTCTTGTATCATCATATTGTGACATTGCTCACTGTGAATCTGTTTATTTCAAACTGAAACTTGAAAGATATAAGCGGGGCTTCCAGAATCACATTTTCATCACCACTGACGATGGCGTCCAGACTAAGTCTGTCTTTAGAAAAGAAACTTTTATTAATTTGAGGTGGGCTTCACTGGACTTTGAGTTTTTAATTTTAACTACATGTTAGTGTCTGACGTCATAAAAGACAAAGGAAATAGTTTGACACACACACATCGAAAGTGTGTGTGTGGTGGGGGGACTATTGGTGTTTGTTATTGGTCATGTTTCATCAAACTGTGCTGACTGACTGGTGTGTCTCCCCAGTGGCTGGTCGAGGACGGGGTAGAGGACGTGGGCGTGGCAGAGGGAGGGGGCGAGGCCGGGGCGGCCCCAGGAGATGATCTCCAGGCCGCCGCGTACTGCTTCTCACCATCCCGCTGTTTGTACAGGATTTTCTTTTCTATTTTCTGAGAGGAAACAACTTGTGAATTTCAGTGTGTTTGTTCTGTATCTTTAGTTTTTTTTTTTTTTTTCTTTCTTATTTTGTACATTAAAATGTTCCTTGAGAGGATGACATTTCTCCTGCGTGTTATTTAGTTTCCACGACTAGTCGATTTTCTACACTTAGTTTGATACGAACCTAAATAAAGTCTTTGCGTTGAAGTTGTTTTCAAACTGATTTATCTTGTTTCAACATCGCCTCGTGCTTTACTTCTAATTTGATGGAACGTCTACAAATGTTCAACTGCATCATAAATGGTGTGAAGAATTGTACTACAGGTACATCTTAAAATTAGAATATTATGAAAACATTCAATATTCTTTGTCAGTCATTTCAGAAAATAAAACTTATAGATTAATTACAAAGAGTAAAATGTTTCAAGCCTTTATTTCTTACAGATAAAACCCAAAATTCGGCGTCTCAAAAATTTGAATATTGTGAAAAAGATTCTATATTGGAAACTGATGTTGTCACACCCTAATCAGTGAATTAACCCAAAACACCTGCAAAGGTTTCCTGAGCCTCTAAATAGTCTTAGGCTGGGTCAGAAGGCGACACGATCATGGGGAAGACTGCTGACTCGACAGATGTCTACAAGTCATTGACAGCCTTCGGACGTAGGGTAAGCAACAAAAAGACTTTGCTAAAGAAGCTGGTTGTTCAGAGTGCTGTGTTTGTCAGAGTTCAAGTTCTAGTAACAGTTTCACTTTCTGAAATTAGTCAAACAAGATTGAACTTTTTCCACAATATTCAAATTTATTGAGAAGTACACATTCACACTGACTTGGCTGAGAGCAGGGCTGTTTATTGGAACGGCTGAGTAAAGTAACTTTCAAAACTCAGAATGTTCATTTATCGGTTTTACCGTCAAAATCTGATTAATGTGGAGGGAACTCGGCATCAGAGACTGGAGACGTGACTGTCACAGGGTCCACACACTGTTTCTCTGTTTACTGGCTGCACTTCCATCTGTCTTGAGGTTTGTTTCGAGGTGTTTTAATTCCATAATTTCCTGCTTTCAAGATAGTCTTAGTCCAACAGTCACTGGTCACAATGCTGAGATTTACATCAAGAAGCAATGACAACTTCTCACCACAAGTTCAGAATCTTCCAAACAAAAACCTGCAAGCATGAGTAAATTTTATATTTTTATTTTTTTTACCTGGAAATGAAAAATATTATAAATATGAGATGGCGACCTCCTGCTGATGCAGACTGAAATAAGCTGTTGCATCAGTATGAACCTTTTTCAGAGGTTAGAATCCTGTGATGGACGGTGACCTGTTCAGGTTGTGCTCTGCCGTTCCCCACAGTCAGCTGGGATCCGCTCCGGCGCCTGAACCACTGAGCTGCATAAAGCCACATCAAAGAATGAAAGGGTTCAAAGCATTCAGACAGGTTTTTTTTTATTTGGAACATTTCGTCCCATGTAGACATTCCATGTTTTTAACAGTTCTAGTTATTTTAGCATTTGTCTCGGCTGGTAAAGCAAATGATTTTTCTATTCACAATGTCCTCCCGTGTTGCAGCTGACACCACCGCTGTATGTGACTCTGACAATCTATTGTTTGACACTGCTGAAGCAGTGAAAAAGTACCAGAACAAGTGAAAAACATTTCCCACGAAGAATAATACTTAAACTACAGCTGCATCTCGAGAAATTACAATGTAGAATTTCAAAGCAATAAAATGCTTCTGTATTTCACATCTATCACTGAAATGGCAGAATATTTCATTAAGAGCTGTCATTTTATCCATTTTATTTTAAAAGATACAACTTTCTTTTCGTTTTTTGTGGATGTAGAAATAACTGGAAGGCTTTTTGTTATTTAAAAAAAAAAAATAATTGAATGAATGAATATTGTTTGCTTATGTGGTTTTCCTTACAATGATACACGTGTGTGTGTGCGTGTGTACAGTATTTCTGCCTGCTCGGTAAAACTGGTTTATTCAGCCTGTAAATTCCCGGATGTTGAGTGGCTTACCGGTGTTTCGGGTTAACTGGTTTCCCCGTTAACTGGTGACCGACTTCCTTTAGCATCTCTGTAGCATCAAACAAGGATAGAGACTCACAAAAGATAAAACGTTCAGAAAATGTGTAATGAGTGCGGTTAAACGACGTTCGACGGGACAGCTGCGGATTCCCGTCGAGGTTTCAACATCTACTGTGACTAGCAGCAACAAGGGATGCTACAGGAAGTCGGTCACCAGGTAACACGGAAACCAGTTAATTCGAAATGCTGAGAAAAAAAAAGAAAACAAACGGTTATATTAGCAGAGTCACGGTTTCATTATTTTCTCAGGTCACAATATAGCTACTCAGATTCAAAATATATAACATCATAGTGGCTACATTTAGTTTTATAATCTGTTACGCATTGAATGCGCCTCGTCTGACGTCGCCTCCGAAGCGTCGACCTCCGGCAGCGGATCACCGCCAGGTCCAGTCGCGTGTCTACCTGCCCGCAGGAGCCCACTGGAGCCCACTGGAGCCCGCAGGAGCCCGCAGGAGCCCGCCAACATGTCGGTGGCCGCCGGCTGCTTCTTGTATTTCGCCTTTGGAAGTAACCTACTGAAGGAGAGGCTGCAGCTTGCAAACCCTTCAGCGGAGTTCCGCACGACGGGCCGGCTCAAGGTATGAATCCGCTCCATTCACACTGCACCTTGCTCACGGAAATAACCATGGACCGTTATCAAGTATTTTAATAATTGTAATTTTTAAGTGAATTAGACTCTTAGCTTTCATCGTGTGACAGTAATTGACTGCAATTAAAATAAATTTGCCCCACCTTTGTGCAGTCAATGCCTGATTGTGGGGGAAATACTTGTTACAAGCTCGTAATAAAATACTGTATATACATTTTCATAGATGAGTTTAAATGACTTCATATGAATTGATTTTTTATTTGATTTTAATCATTCTGGTTGCTGTAGCAACCATCAGGTTGATTATCAGTTTCTTTATTACCCACAATTTATGTGTTACATCTTTGACCCTTCGGATTCTGCTTCTCGTGTCGTTTGTAGCAAGGATAATCCTTCATAATTCAATATTTCATTCACATATACCACATTATTAGGTTACATGTAAACTCATACTTAGATCATGAAATGGATTACATGTACTTTAGTCATTGTCAGGGCATCAAACTAATCTAGGATGCTCACTGAGAGGTAGTTGGAGGAACAATACTCCCCATGCAATGTTATTTATTCAAGATTTGACTCTACCGACTACTGTATATGAAGATAACTTTGAATGTAGGTTTTCGATCATTAAATCATTGGATATGATGCAGAGCTGAAGCTATGCTACCAAGTCTGCCTTTGCAAAGGGAATATTAAGCATATCATTCGGCTGATCTGTAATGGTAGTACTGTACAAAGGCCAGCATAATTTGTCCTTGTTGAAAATGAATGTACAATTTAGTTTTCTTGCAATGTGCATTGATGCTCTGCGCATTCAAAGAAAAGTGCCAATAATTGCAATCAATTCACAAGAATTGTCTGAACAGATGATGACTGCTTATCACATGTTCCCCTAATATCATGCAACCACATTAGATTGTACAGCTGTGCGTCCCAGTGCACCGCAGGTCTTTGAAAAAACATGAGGAAAGTACCTGATTTGGCTAAGTTGAATAATATTATACTTTTAATCTGTTCACACAAATACGCTTGTAGCTGCCTATTTTGCTGAGCCAGCTGAAACAACAGGGTCCGAGCGTAACAGCGGTCCGACTGTGCAGCAGCAAATGTGTCTCACTGGGGACACGACAGAACTCCCAAACAGCTCGTCACTGTGAAAGAGAAGGCATTTCGTTTATTGTTAAACGTTCACAATGACTTGTTATTGTACACTCTTTTGTCCCGTCAATCTATCACTACCCTACCTGTGTGTGTGTGTGTGTGTGTGTGTGTGTAGGACTACAAGCTAAACTTTGGACTTTGGGAGAGACAAGTGGACAATGCGTGGCACGGCGGAGTGGCCACTATTGAACCCTCCCCAGGTGCCGAGGTGTGGGGGGTGATCTGGACCATGAGTAACGACAACCTCCCAAGTCTGGACAAGTGAGACGCACACGCACACACGTTGATGTTTATCCACGCTGAAGTTAATGCGTGCCATTTTAACCAGCATTGTGTGTGTGTGTGTGTGCGCAGCCAGGAGGGGGTGTACATGGGGCAGTACTCTCCTCTGGAGGTCTCGGTGGAGACAGACGAAGGACCGTTGATCTGCAGGACGTATCAGATGAACAATTTCCACGCCTGTCCTCCGTCTCCTCAGTACAAACAGGTGTGCACATGCAAACACACACGGATCCTAAGACGAGATGGTTCAACTGGGGGGGAAAAAACCCCACGAACTACTATTTTTTGCTATTTATTTTTTTGTCATGTTCTCCGTAAGGTGGTGTGTTCGGGTGCAGAGCAGAACGGACTCCCAGAGGAATACCTGAAGAGCCTGGAGGCCGTTCAAACCAACAACTACAGCGGCCCCTCGGTGCTTGACCAAATCAGAGCAGCCAAACAGTAGAGAGCAACGCTATGTTCAGGGCCATGCTGGGATTTCTCTTTCAAAACAAGTTTTTCCCAAAAACAAAAACAACAAAAAAACCGCTCACTTAATATCGGACCAAAAACATCTTCAACACTCCTCCGAACTCTATCCTGCAACGTAACTTCCACACTGAGCCGATCGCACTCAGAGGATCAGCTTGTTGCGACTTTTACAGTAACTTTTACCTTTTAACATGTGAAAACGACTCAAACAAAGAGTGAAACGGTATGTCAGTGTGAAGTTGGTTTGGATATCAGGCATTTTCAAACCCGGGGAAGTTTGACGTAATTCCCAAGAACTTTGGGATAGCATAACCCTTTTTATTGTGACTTTATTACCAGGTAGAAAAATAAAACCCCTCTGAGATCCTCGAGCTCAGGTTTTTAGGAACTTCCCCTGTGACGTTGTAGGAAACAGTGATCATTTCCATGGAGCACGAAGGAAATAGAAACAATGAATTTTTCTGAGATTTGACGAATTTTCAGCACATACGTTATCTGGTCCAATGATCGGACTTTAAAGCTTGAAAAACAAATGAACAAAAATGAATAATTTTTGGGCTTAAATCCTCACTTTAGCCAATTTTTCCTGCTTGTAACGCATCAACTTATTTAACTGTTTTATGGAAATGTTATGTAATAATAAGCTGTTCCACGCTATCAGTTGGCACACTGGACCGCCTCATATGAAGACAGTGTTCATGTGTAGAAGTGGCACCTCTCTGTGGTCACATCTTAATAATGCATGCAACACGCAGCTCTGTAATAAACTGTACTTAGAAAAAGTGTCTGCAGCAGGTGGATGCATGTTGACGTGCAGGAGTTCTCCGGGGAATATTAAACACCCTCAAGACATTATTACACTCGCCAGCCTTTTTATTGAACTGCCTTTATTATGACTTGGACCAGTAATGTTGTGCTCTGGGACTGAAGAGACAGGGTGGGCTGAAGTTTTCTCTTACAGATGAAATTAATGTACATTAGAATTTTTCCAGGTAACTTCATTAAAAGTTAACAGTTTTTATTACAAAATAAAAATAAAAATGGATCATTTATGTAAAAGGACACCACTTATTTTTTATACAACACAGTGGCCTTGTGACAGGGTCAAAGTTTCTCTTCCCCCTCTCTCTCTCTCTCTCTCTCTCCCAAACATCTTTTATACTCTAGGAATTATAGAAAATACAAGTACAGTACAAAAAAACCAGCTGTCAGGAGAGCAGAAGCTATATGGGGAACACCCAGAAACATGTTTCAACATCTGTTAAATCTCTATGTTAAATAACCACAGGTCTATGCAAACATGTTGACGTCACCATGGCACAAATTATAATTTCATCTGATAATGAAACAAAGGCTCATGCAAGCAACATGGTCCAGAACTGGCTACTCAACAACCGGACGACCCAGACGTTTGTACATTCTTCAGATTTTGGCTTTGAAAGTGGAAGATGAACATTCATCTCGATGAGTAAAGCAAGAAAGAAAACATCCCCTTTTACCTGCAGAACTGAGTGGGAAAGGTAAATAGTTTCAATGATTACTTGAAACATTAAAAAAAACAACAACAAACAAACCAAAAAAAAAACATCTAAGTAGAGAATGTGTGCGCAAAACAAACTTGATTAAATCTAAAGGGAAGCTCGCTATAATATCATCCGAATGAACGTCTGTACTGGAAAGATAGTTTGTACAAAAAAGGTTTAAATTAAAAAATAAAAGGTGCAAAAAGCAGCTATGTGGTCAAAACATTGTGGCAGGTAATGTTTGTAATATGATGAATAGATTGTGTTTAGTTAAATACTGTTATACAGTCTGCATCACATTATTTCCTCTGCATCGTCTTTCAAAAGGAGCAACAAGAACGTGGCTTTGAGTTACTGTAGGACGTGAGATATGGATCACCAACGACATACCCAGTTCAAACAAAATGCTAATAGAGAAGGCTACATCAACAAACTGCCCTCAGTTACTTTAAGTTGTTAGGAAATACATCATTTAATGAGCGTCAACACAAAAGGCCATCATCACCCAACAGTTTGAAGTCACTCAGGCTATTTGTCGATTTAAGATTCCACCTCCATCGGCTCCACATCCGCGGTTTTGTCGTTCCCGCTTTCGTCCATTGGCTCTGGTCCATCCCGGTTTCCTCTCGCTGGTAGGGCGCCGCCAGCAGGCTGGTCCGGAGTGTCGGCCGCAGGCGTCCGTGAGGAATCGACGGCCGGCGACTCGGACAGCGGCTCTGGGATCTCGACGGGCTGCTGCACCGGGACGAGGAGGTTATGCTTCACTTTGCTCAGGGCGGCCATGTTGAAGC
Source organism: Lipophrys pholis (assembly GCF_963383615.2). Taxonomy (NCBI): domain Eukaryota; kingdom Metazoa; phylum Chordata; class Actinopteri; order Blenniiformes; family Blenniidae; genus Lipophrys; species Lipophrys pholis. The sequence continues at coordinate 9,193,777 of NC_137643.1, read as the reverse complement.
CGAGCAGAATGGCCGACGTGCTCTTCTTCAGGCTCTTGATACATTTAATGCGCTTCTTGCTGAATAGCGCCACCACCTCCGCCTTGGTGAGGGACAGCCTCTTGCACAGCTCCTCGGTCTCGGCTTTGTTTGCGTACGGGTTCACGTTGAAGTACTTGGATATGAATTGTTTGCGCTCGTCGCCGCAGCGGCGGTCCACCAGCGTGGGCTCCAACACCAGCTTGACTGTTGGGTCGTTCGGAACCTCGGGCTCCGGCAAGGGCAGCAGCTTCTCCTGCACTTGCCTCCGTCGCATGGCCGCCCGCTCCTCCCGCTCTCGCTTGTTGGTCTCCATGACCTCCCTCCACGCGGCCTCCAGCCTCTTCTTGGAGAGCAGCTCCGCTTCGCTTTCTTGACGTTGCGGTTTGGGCGCGGCGGGGACCGGGCGGGCCGGGGTCAACGTCTGTTTCATGGCCAGCCCCTGTGGCATCTGGAGAAAGTAGAGTCCAGAAGCTTGACTAAGCTGCTGGACTTGTTTGGGCAGCAGCTGCAGCTGTTGATGCTGCTGCAGCTGTTGCTGCTGCTGCTGCTGCTGCTGCTGTTGATGCTGCTGCTGCTGCTGCTGCAGCACGGCTGTAGGTTTGGGTGGAGGTTGTGGGGGTTGTGGCTGTTTTGGCGAGCAGCGGCACCGCTGAATGTGGAGCATCACGGCCTGCTGCGTAACCTTTCCCGTGTACACGCCGTTGCAGTAGATGCACTTGAAAGCCTCCGTTTTGAGGATGGCATGAATGGTGGGAGCGACAAAGTGCTTCTGCTTGAGATGCTGGAGGTGATCGGGCTCGTGGTGGAACTTCTCATCGCAGAAGGGACAGTATGAGCTGTTGATTTTAGCAGGCGCCGCGCAGATTTCCGGTTGGCTGCTGGGCTGCAGCTTAAAGAAGATCAAGTCCAGGGAGTTTGTAACAAGGGCGAGGTTGACCTCCGTGTCTCCCAGGACCTCTTTGGGTGCGGTGGTGTGGACATCGAAGTAAGGGAAGAGGATCCCCCCAGCTCCTTTAGAGTAGACCCTGTACTTCTGCCTCAGGAAATCACAGTAAGCCTTGCTGGCGGGATTGTGCTGCCTTACGTGCTCCACAAGCTGTTTGATTGAGAAGAACAGTGCCGAGCAGTACAGACAATTCAGGCCGTGCAGCAGGTGCTGGAAGACGCTCTTCTCCGACAAGAGGATTTTGCACGTTAGACATTTGACGGTTTTGTCAGGCATCTTCTTCAGAAACGCCGCGCGCGCTGCCACGCTCTCCGACTTGGTTGTGCTGGATTTAGTCTGGTGGGCGACCTCCGTGTGCATGTCAAAAACATTGGAGGGGAACAGTTCGTTGCAGAGCGGGCAGGTGATCCATTTCTTAGTTTGTGGGTTGGGGCTGCTCATCTGCTCAACAGTCTTGGGGAGGGTGTTTGTGCTCTGGGGCATTGCTACTTGCAGAGGAGCAAAAGTGTACGTGGGCATGCCGTTCACCCTGTTGCCGGTCGGGATCAAGTGATTTAGTAGAGACTGTGATGTCAGCATTGTGCCTTTCAGTGCGCTTTGGTTTGTTGCTGTGTTTTGTGGGACGGCAGGGGGCTTAGGTACAGTCCCATGTCCGGCTGTCACACTGGCCTGCACTCCTGATGGGAAAACGATCTGCTGCGCCTGTGCGTGACTCGGCTGTGGCTGAGGATTCAACGTCACCGGTGCTTGTTTCAGAGACACGTTAGACACCGATGGAAGCTGGACCATAGAGGTTCCTTGGGGTAAAGCACTTCGAAGGGCTATTGTCGCCCCGGGCTGGAGCAGACCTTTCGCCTCGGCGCTAGCTAGCTGCACTAGCGCAGACGCTTGAGGGGGCAGAAACGCCTGGTTCGTTCCAGGGGCGCAGATCAGAGTGGTATTGTTTGTGGCTCCTTGAAGCTGCTGCACAGCCAAGACGGTGCCGGTGGGCTGGCCATTGCTCGGTAGGACCAGAGACTTGTTGTTGAAGAGCGGAGGCTGCTGTGGTTTCGGAGCAATGCTGGGGAAAGCCACGAACATGCCATTTCCATTGGGAGTCGGTTTAATGGTGAAGGCCTTGTTCTCATAAATCAAACCCTGCACCTGCGTGCTGACCGAGTAGTGCGCCGGCTCCACCAGCAAGTGATGCAACATTTGGTCGAGCGATCCGGTGTTGACCTTACACACCTTGCAGCAGTAGATCTTCACAGTCGAGGCTCCCTGCATCTGCAACCTGTAGCCGATGTACTGCTCCGCCACATTGTCCAGGTGCTTGAGGATTATATGTTTCTTCATCGCAAAGATGGAAGCCACGGGAAATCCACACTTCCGACAGTGGTACCTTTCATTCCCGCGATGGACGGTGGCCGCGGGCCCTTCCCTCGGCGGCTGCACGTGGGAGCCGAGTTTGGCGTGGAAGATCAGCATGTGTTTCTTGACGGCCTTGGGGTTGCCGATGAACAGGCACTGAGAGCAGTTAGCCAGCGCACAGTACGCCTGGATGTAACCATGGCAACGGGACACGTGGCTCCTGAAGTTGTAGATGTTCTGTGACGAATACTTGCACACGTTGCAGCAGAGAGATTGAGAGCGATAAGGCCACTGAATGGAAAGAAAAAAAAAATATATTAATCCTTCATTTTTGTTTTTATGTTGACCAACAAGTGTAACGGAGATTAAAATGTTCACTTATTGAGGAGAGTTGTGTAAAACATTCACCTTCTTCTGTAGTCGGCCATTGAATCCCCCTGTGAAGTCATACCACTCAGTCTCCTGAAAGGCTTCTTCATCGTCAGAGTTGTTCTCAGAGTTTTCATTGAGATCCTGCACAGAGACAAACCTTCGTTATAAGAAACCCATTCAAGTTTGGTGGCGATATATTTAAATCTTTAACACACAGTCAACACAGCTACTGTCCACGAGCCCTCTGTACAGGGGCTGTGTTGGAAAAAAGAATCTTAGAAAGACCAAGGGCTGTTTCAGAGACTTCATAATGTGCCGATCTTTATCTTCTGTTTGTTTACCACACCGAATGAAGCTGGGAATTGACTTAAGGGAAATATGTGTCATGGTAGAACTTTAGACAGGAACGATAAAAGCTTCAAAATGTGACAATTTATTTCCTAACACGATGAAAAGATCTCAAAAATGTACTTCATTTCACACCCTACTGCGTTAAACAGCCATCTAAATCCCTTTGGGTGATCTATAATGGATTCCTCATAGTCAACTAGACATAAATAGGAGGCTTCTATTCCCATAGGGGACCAGAGCAAAGTTACAGTTTGACTGTAACATCTTTTTTTTTATTATCTTTTATTTATCTGTTGATCATTTTCTCAGTTAATCAATTAGTTGCTTGGTCTTTGAAGTGTTAAAATGCTGACCAACGTTTCCTGAAGCTTGGAAAAATTCCTCGAATATCTTTTTTGGGCCTGAACATCAGCCCACAACCAGAAGTTCAGTTTTGTTTAAAGAATAAACATAAAAATGTTCCCATTCAGAAATACTGATAAATAAGTGTAGAAACTATTCGCTTTCAAAAGTGTTAGTCAAGGGATCAGTGAGCGGAGTTCACCGAAATTGCGAATTAATGGAACAATAAACCAATCTTTGAAAAAGTGTAGACAACTTTTTAACAGATGCGTAGCTGCGAAGCTCGCATTAGCTTCAGAGCAGAAGAGGATCAATTCTGCCCACCGTCTCCCGTCACTACGAGCAGGTGAAGTGACAGTAAACAATACCACCACGTTGTGTTTCTGGCAGTACGCTGGTCTGAACTCGCCGCCACCCCCCCCCGCCCTCCCACACACAGATCAGAGGAAGGGAAGCAGCAGAATGAGTCAAGGCCGGGGGCGGAGCCCACGTCTGAAACCCTCTCCACTCTGCCCCACCCCCGACCATGCAAATGTTCTTTACCCAGAATGCATTTGGGAGACAGAAATGGCCGTTTGTGAATTGTCACGTTGTCAATTACTTTTCAGCACAAAAAGAATCTACTTCTGCGACATAATTGATTTCACATCAACATTGTAGAACATAAATGATGGAAGATAGTGCCCACAATGAAACAAGGACTATAACATTTATTGCTGACTCATGCTTCTTTTAAGAATTCATATGCAGGCCAACAGCCCTTGTTCCTGGAAGAACAGCACATCCACAAGGAAAACAACACCTTTCTTTCTTTCTTTTCCTTTGATTCAAGTTTAAAGCCAAAATCTATTCGGTGTAACCGACCAGTAAAGCAACAATTAATAAATAAATAAATACATTTTCCATTATCAAGTCACTTGAATAGTTACCACATTACATCAGAAGCTCAGAGCATGTTGTAAGGGTGCCAAGGATTGATTGACTATCTAAATAATTAACGTGCTTATAACAAAACACTTGCGAATAGAAAATAGAAAATACTTTGTCAATCGCAGAGGAAGATTCTTTAAATCAGAACATTTTGGCCGATAAGACTTTTATTAAATGAAACCATGCATCCCTGCTTATAAATTGATCGTCCATGCGAGCACAATATGACAAACTGCGAGTGAATTGTGGGGTGACATGTTGAACAACCCCACCTGTTGCCATAACAACTGAGAAGAAAACGCTGAACAGCTTTTATCTACAAATCGGCCATGGATTAAAAATGATCATATCAGACATTAACATGAATCATATTTTCACAAACTATCAGGCTTTTCATGTGAAACACCGTTAACTGCATTATGGATGTTAACACAAAACACAGACCTCCCAACATGGCTGACGTTAACAATCCGAGTCGGTCAACAATGCCTAATTTCACTGTATTTAATTAATATATACAATATTTTAAGTAACCTCTTTGAGTCCAAAAGCTCTTCATTTTATATGGCATTTATATGATTACAGGTTTTCCTATTTTATTGTATTTAGAAGCTGAACTAACGACTATCTAACAAGCTTAGGACTAATATTCCTCTAAAGGACAGACGCGTGACATCAATCACTTATTGACCATGTTAAAATATCCTGCAAAATTATGAACAGTTAAAGCAATCTACTATTTGAAAGGTATTTAATAAAGTATTTCTATTCTACTTGTGAACCACTTCAGAAGAATGAAATGTACCTTCAGCAGGCTTTGACAGTCTTCCAAGCCGATCTCACTTAAGATACTTTTGACTGCCTTGCGGGCCTTCCGGATCTTCTCGATATTCCCAACTGGAAGCTGATACATGTTTCCACGAAGGCCTTTTGAAGGAAGAAAGGTTTCATTTGTGAGGCATTGTTTGACACAGAGCTATATCAACTTAAAAAAACAACAAAAAACATGGGAGTCCATATATTGAGAATATCTGTATGTATATGTTGGCAATGAAAGTAAAACCTCAGCAAAAAGTGTATATTTATACAGATTAAAACTACAGATTAAGTGATGCCTAATTCATTGAAGTAGGTCAGAGACAAGCATAAATTACAGAACCTGTTTGTTTTTCATGACAACACATCTGTATTACAGATTAAACCGGATTTTGACTGACAATTAAGCAGATTGTAGATGGAACTGCAAATGAACCCAAAATATACACATAATGCAACCCTGTACTAAGGCATTCAGGGGTTATTACACCTAATTTTGGTCTTGTGTTTGAATTTAAATAAGTAGACATTTCTCAAATCCTAGCAGATGCCAACATGACATCACAGATAATGAAAGCTATCACAAGAATAATGAATCAATGAGAAAAATCTAATATATGCATCAACAATATGAACTTTAATACATGTCATGACGCACGTGGCTGGTGTGGCTGGGTGGTAAACTGCAGCACGCAGAAAACGCGCCTTTATTAACACTTTGCAGGAAATGTGTGAGATTTAAAGACCCTCACATACACTGATCATGGATATTACATGTGGACGAGCACAGTGTTGATAAATGCGGTGCAACAGCTGACTTGTATCTGAATACACGCGTCCTCCTGCTGGATGTGTGTTCAGAGTGTGTGATTTTATTTGATCTGTCTCCTCCTCACACACACACACACCGCAGACAGTCTACAGACACACTAAAGTCATGGAGAAGCCCCAGGTAGCAGCAGCAGCAGCAGCAGCAGCACGGGTCACTGGGCACGAGCCGGCCCCGCAGCGCATCTTCACGCAGTCTCCTCCCCGCGCTCATATTTACCTCGTCCAAATTTCAGCACAGATTAACGTTAGTTGTCGCTGTGCCACCTCCGATACAGCTTCCCACTTCCACCGGCCCGCAGCTCCGTGTGTGTGTGCGTGTGTATGTGTGTATGTGTGTGTGTGTGTGTGTGTGTCAGTGAGCTGCGTCCGCCGCCACTGCCGCCGCGCCGCTCATCCGACCAGCATCCTCCGTCCTCGCGCACCGCCGCCACAACACAGCAAAACACACGCGAAAGGCGCCGCGTGAAGGAGCCCCCAAATCCGCGGATAAGTAATTTTTGGTAAGCTTTTGTCCCTTTCTTCCCCCCGATGAGGAGAAAAATGGCGCTGTAGTCCAGGATGTGACGTCGCTTGCCTAATTTGCATACTTCTCAAACTGACCAATGGGGGACTTCTCCTCCTTAAACCTGAATAACTTTTTATTCGCTCAAAAACGCTGCCTAAGTCCCCCCCAGCTTGTCCAGCTGATACCTGTCAGGGTCAAGTTTGAGGGTTTCATGTAACACCTGGGCTGTCAGGTGAATACTTTGAAATACACAGCAAATAGCTAGGTAGGGGGCGTGGCCATGCTCTCCCCCCACTGGCTGTCACGTGGTACATGGCTATGGCTAGCCAATGAGCTGTCGAGAAAATGAGCTAAATGGGTGGTCCTCTTGTTGTGACGTCATATCATGCAACTTTTTTCAACCAATTATAGTGAGCCCATAGTTCTTTGGGAGGGAGTGAAGCTGATTGGTCAGGTAGTTAATTGGTTCCTGGAGTTAGCACTTTTTGAGTGCAAAGCACAAACATGGCTAGCTACCACTGCAGAGAAACCTGCACTCTTTGCGAACATTAATATTGAATTTCACGCAATAGATATGTTTGTAAATGTCAAACAGTTTTTTCGTGTTAGTCATACTAACTTCAAAGTGCCAAATTAGTTCGTATTTGAATCGGTATAATCAGTGTGACTTGAAACAAACTTGATCATAATCAACTTGAAAATGCCACAGTGTTCCACCCTTGTTGACCTTTAACCTACAGTATGCCAGCGATTAACTCACACTATCAACTCAGATGTGGCTTAATTCCTTCTTCAGCGGTCATCACAGGTCTCGGTTTGACAATGGACTGATGAGGTCACGTTTACCTCCAGCACTGCAAAGTACTACAATTTGATTTTCTGAGCAAACATCACCTGGAACCACAGAGCCACCAAATGATGATTGCACTGCAGCATTTCTTATCGAGGCAGAGCCGCCAGACCTCAAAGGTGAGGCTGACGAGGGACAACCAAGCCAGCGACATCGTCGCTGAGGTGGTGTTTCACTGTCGTCTCCTCTGAACAATACAAACTATTTAATGGAACAAATGAAGAGTCTGTTAATCAGGGATGTAAATTCGGAGGAGTTGTTATCAAAGTCTAAGTCAAATCTCGGAATCGAGTAGCAGCCTTGGTTGTTCGCTACTTTGCATTGCTTCACTGTCCGCGCAGGAGTGTGTGCTTTCCCCAGGCCGAGTCAGCGTTTTTGGATTATCAGCGCCGCCACTATCACACACAATGACAGTTTCTTCACTACATGGTGTAACAACAATGGACAGGCACATGTCCACCCTCTGCTGACGCGCTCGACTTTTAGTCAACTCGACATGTAAATTATTAAGTCGACATTTAGACAAATAAATGTCCATCTTGCTTTGACTCTCATGTTGAACCTTTGCCGACGCCAGAAGTGTCAGCAGCTGTTTAGCTTTGGTAATGTATGACTATCAATGATGGATCATGCTCGGAGCTTCTTAGAGTGTGTGCACAGTGGGCAGCTTCGTGTCTTCTTTGCCAACAGCGACATGTTGGGTACTTTCAACACCGTAATGGGACATCACTCAGACTATTTGCCTCCTCTGGAGCTCAATTTTTACCTTTTTGAAGTTGATGGCTGTGCAGCCAAACTGCATTAAGCAAGTGGGGGAAGTCCACCATCTAAATTTGTATTTCTTCAAACTCTCTTACAACTCTTGAGATAATCTTCTAGTTAATTCAGCGAAGACTGAGGACCTAAGTAATTACACTGTAATAGAAGTGTTTAACACAGTCTTTGTGGATTCAGGCACATGCTGGCTTTTCTTACACAAGCACAGCAGCAGCTGATCTCCATGATGAAATGCTGCTTTTCCAGCTAATTGTGCAAAACAGTGCAATCAACTGCCCGAGCCCTCCATCCCTAAACTCTCCTGGAGAGGAGACAAAACGGTTTACTTTTCATAATAATGGGCATCATTCATCACTGTTGCCAGACCTTTTAACATTGTATGGTACTACTCTGTTCAATTAAAGTTATCACAATCTATGGATATCATAATGAATATGAACATTCTTACCATGTTTTTTTGTTTTTTTTTTAATTTTAAACATTTGTTTCCTTCGTAACTTAAACTGGGCAAGTGTTGCACTGGAGTCATGACACGTTAATCATCTCGACCTTACCATGTACTTAATATAGTATTTCTGGAGAGGATCAGAAACAACATTGTTTTAAAACTAGGGGAATGTTGACAGCATGTGGAGAACACCATCGCCTCGAAATCCCAATCCCCCATCAAAGACCACACATGCACAGGAAATGATTTCAGTCAGAAATGTATTAAATTAATCACTTTCATTACTTTAACAAGCACAATTTACAGTCAAAAACAGGCTATGGTCCATAGTTGCCTTAGACAAGTGAGTAATTAATACATTAGTCACTTGTAACACACAAGGGCAGGATTCTTTAAAAACTGCTGTTAAGGCAGGTCACCTTCAACACAGGAGACTTGAATTATGTCTGTCAAAACATTAGAGATGTGAGGAAAGGTCTACAATTAAAAAAAATAAAAATAAAAAAAAAACCCATGCATGACCCCAGAGAGGTCTGTGTACAACTAACAGACCTTCCAAATACAAATCATTTCTGCTTCAGAAAAAGCTCAATTTTCAGGCTGTGGGAACAAGAAGTCTCTAAATGAGGCACACTAATGTAAAGGTCTGAAAACTCAGGGCCGAAATGTTGAGTATCACAGATTTTTTTTTTTTTTTTTGAAACTACAAAAGATTTTGTGCATTTTTAACCAGATTTAGCCTCTCCTTGTTAAGAGGCGAGTAATGAGTTGGTATGACACTTCTACTAGCAATTCCTCATGCCATTTGAGTAGAGAAAAACCACTGTGGTCACAAATGGCAAACATAGTACATGTAACCCATGTAGGATTTAAAAAAAAAAAAAAAAAAAAAAACTCAAAACAAACATCAATATATTTTGAGGAAAACACTGGAAGGGCCACAGCAAAATATCTGTGCGAAACACACTAAAAAATGAAGCTTTGAATGTGCCCCAGTAATAGCTGATCCAATAAATAGAAATGCATTGAGGTGAACTGTGGTAAAGAAATAGGTTACATCACTGTCAGAATTTCAACTATGCAAAGTGAGGGGGTCTGAATTCTAGAATCCACACAGAGCAAACCTTTAAACACGTCAAAAATCATCTACAGACAAACTGTGGTGGTGTGGTTTGTTAAACAGACACAGGATTTACACAACTGTTGACAGGTAATTGATAGAACATGATTTCATTGATTTAAATCAATTGTAGGATTTGTAAACTGAATTTTATTTAGGAAACAAGCCTCCCGACCGACGTCGGGGGGCTGCCATCTCCAGAGAGTCGTCCATTTTGTTGCATAATGTCATTAGAGCTTGGGCTAGAGTTCTTTTAGCGGACAGGTTTTTAGGTCCTTCACAGAGAGGGAGGAGAGAACCCGGGATATTCTTCCAGGTACATTTTGAGGTATCAAACAATCAACTATTTCCCCGTTTCTGGAGGTAAAAAAAGGTCAAATTGCGGAAGAAATAACAGGACTCTGCATTTTTTCGAGGTGGCTGGAATGTTGACCACATTTAGCCTCTTGTCCCAAATACCACGCTGAGGATTCGTGCGATACAGAACGAGGCAGGGGCCCAGGGTGGTTACGCGCTGTACTGCAGCATGGAGAAATTCTTCACGGCACTGTCCAGCGCCACACCGGCCTCCTGCATCTCGTACCTGAGGGCGACAGTACAACCATCAGCCTCTCCAAACGACTTCTAGCTCCACTTCTCTTCGCTTTGAGTCACTCCGCACTCACCAGTCAGGGGTGGAGACGGTGTAGTAGACGGGCAGCTGGGCGGAGCTGGACAGGCAGCTGAACTCGTCCAGACCGCACACTCCCATGTTGGAGAAGAGCAGCCAGTCTCCCACACTCAGCTCTGGCAGCAGGCAGCGCTCCACCACTTGGTCCAGCTGGTCCAGAGACGGGCCCCACAGGCTGCTGGGATACACCGCCTCCTCGCCACACAGTGCATGCTGGACAGAGAAGGACAGGGTCCCTCAGTCAACTGTAACTATCAACACTGCTGGAGTACTTCACGAGCCATTATGGCCAATTTATTAGAGTTTCTCTAATTCAATAATTTTCACAAGTATAAAAGTAGCTGATCAGAAATACAAAATAATTCATAACAATATCAGACTGCAACAGAAGATATCACCGAAAACAAATGCTGCTGATTAAGAAGATTGTTAAATTGACCAAGCTGAGATAGCACAATATAATCCCATCACTGAAGCTAAACTAGGTTAATGTTTAGTGAGGACGAGGCTCATATTTGCGTGGTCTTAAAGCTATAGTAAGCACTCAGTATGTGTCCTGCAGCATTATAGAAGCCCAGTCTGAAATAAGACTCCAGAACTGAAATTCGCATTTTGGCTGATACATGATCTTATCATATCAAGTGATTAAAGAATTCATTTTTTAAGGTTGAAGCACACTTTTTTCCCCCCACTGACTTGCAACATTTGCCAATAACAATATTAACTATAACATTCTGTATAAGCTTGTTTTGTGTACTTCTGTTAGTTACAAAGAGCAGAAACAGTTGAAAACAGTCCCCAGGTGCAGACCTGATTATGACTATCCGAGTGTAATCCCAAATAATCTCAAAGGGCCACATGACCGGAGAACTAAATTCCAGCTCTGAGATGATGCAAGTCATTATTTATAGCTGAGAAGTCAAACAAACAACCGTATGCATTAAATGGACTTTATAGCTTTGCACCGTTTTTGTATTTGGGACATTTGTTATTCTTGATGTGTAATTAGGACTTTATGCCATTTTAGTTTCAGCAATTAATTGTGACTGTACATCTCCACAAAACCAGTCCATCAGTAAGATAACCAAAGTTAAAAGCAAATTAAGACAGCAGGTAGTGCAGGCAAGGGTTGAATGTCACGGCTTCACACAGAATGTCTTTTAAAGTGACAGTAGAGTTCATGATCAAATCAGTCATTTTGATTCTTGCTCCTAAAATGCACACGATACATGACCCCCTTTTCCCACTCATTCGTCTGCTATCGCAGGCTTTAATCAGTCCTAAATGGGGATGACTCTCTTGGGCAGAGGCCTACTAACCTTGTGCACTGATGGGGCGGTGATGGAGTTTCCCAGAAGCCGGCAGCTGAATGGACCATAAACACCTTCATTCATGTGGTACAGGAACTCCGTATCCTCATTGTTCTCACCTGCGTAGACACACACATACAACAATGTCAAGAATGTGGAACAGAGCGATATCTACAAACAGAAAGGTTTATATTTGCATATCAAGGAAGTATTATGATGCAACAAAGCTCAGAGAGAAAGCATCTAAGAGAATCAAGTGTCTGACCTGGGGCTAGGCTGTCCAAGTGGCGAGTCACCACCTTCTTGCCGACGACACTGACGGCCAGGCTGAAAGCTGAAGCTACATAGAAGTTGCCTGGCTGGGCCAATACTTGCACACCAGACAGTTGGGGGAAGTAAGCGTCAAGCAGCGGCTGGACAGCAGACTCAACCTGCAAAATCAGCAGAAATGATTTCAGATGGTTTTCATATCAACGAAAATCAGAATTCCAACTCCGACATCTGACTGCAGCGTGTTCAATAACATCCAAGCTGTTTACCTGCGTGAGCTGACCCTCCGAGCCGGTGAAACCACCACCAATGTCCAGGATGTTCATATTAAAGCCCAGATCCACCTGAGAGAAACCAACAACGAACAAATTTAACAAAATCTACAATGAACTGACATTTATCTCCAAAATTTAAATTGGCTATCATCAAATTAAAGTTGAAGTATTCACCCCCATATCAAACACACAGCGGGCATCCGACAGTGAGCGTGTGTAGGCCTGTTGCACGTCCTGACAGGAGCTGGGGACGTGGAAGGTGACTCCCACCACATCAAGCCCGAGCTCCTTGGCCGCCTCCAGCAGGTGCCGACAGCTCTTCAGAGAAGAACCAAAAGCCATGCTGGTCTCAGCCGCGTGGGCCTCGGTGGCCAACTGCAGCAGCAACCTGATCCAGAGAAACATCAACAAGTAAGCACAACGTCAATGTTACAACAGTCAAAAACAATGGAACAAAGATTAAAGTCAGAAAACAACAACAAAAACACTCATTTACTTTGCATTCGGGTGCAGACGGGCAATCTTTGACAATTCGGCTTCACTTTCACACACCAGATGTTGAACGTTGTTTTTAGCAGCATGCTTGATGAGCGTCAGCTGCTTAAAAACACCCAACAGAATGATGTTTTCTGGTGGCACGCCATGCTCCAGTACCAGGCTCAGTTCAGCCTGAAGGCAGGAAGAAACAGGCGTTGAGAAGAATTTATGCAATTAAGTCTAAAAATTCCCAACAAAACAGTTAAAACGTACCAAGTGAGTTGCATAACTGGAATATAAAAACAGCTGTCACGTAATCAACGGAGTGCTTGTAATATGTTTGTCCCAGACACTGAATGCTTTCATAAGAGGATGAAACGCTGTGCAGCTTAATGAATCATACGACGGCTCAGAGCTACCTGAATTGGTTTCAAAGCTCACCTTGCTGGCACAAACAAAGCCCAGGCCCAGGGAAGCCAGCACCTCGATGACAGCAGGGCTGCTGTTGCACTTGACTGGGTAGTAAGGCTGCAGCCGCGGCGCCACGCTCTGCCAGCACACGTGCTGTCGCATCAGGGCGCCGAGGTCACCCACCACAAATGCATTTTTCTCCACCTAAAAGCACAAAAGGAGTCAAACCCAACAGCTCAACAGATCAGGTCGCATGCAAGACCCAAACAATTCCTGTCAGCTTTTTTAAGTGCTGTAGAAATCTGCTACAATTAACCACTTCAACGGCCAAACTAACCAGAGTCTGTTCACAGATGTGCCCGTCAATAACGTCTTCCAGGGTCACTCCTCCCTCCAGGAGTTCAATAATGTAGTTTGGTTTGTCAGCGAGTCCTTTCATCTCAACCGTATTCCGCTAATCCGACAATCATAAAGAATAGATAAACGAGTCAAGGGGTCACGACTGAGCCAATGGGTCCTGCCGGTATGCAACAAACTGCAAAAAGAATTGAGAGGAAAAACATGATTAACACCACAGTGAAAAGAAGTTTTCTTAACAGAAAATCAATGATAAGGATGAAAGGGACTGAAATTATTTGTGAAACTGGTAAATCTTTAACACTAGACAAATTGTGCCGCTATTAATTGGTAACCATAAACCACCTAGACACCCCAACCCCCCTGATTAGTGTGTCATAAAAGGAAGCACTTACATGGACAAGTCAGGAGATGGACCTGTCCCACTATCAGCTAGGATCCCAAGGCGGCTCAGCGTTGAAGTCAAACTGCTCCCGGTAAAGAGCCGCCCCTAGGTCCTCTGGATATCGCTCATACACCTGTGCAGAGACAGGGGAGCCCTGTGGGACAAACACACATATCAGATCAGATGTTCTTTTATAAGTTTCACAGCAGGGATATCCCAAATGTTACGAAATACAATACACGAGTGACCAAGGTACGTGGTGGAAATTTAAAAGTCAAGGAGAAATGTTTGCCGTCTTTATATGAAACACAACAAACCCTCATTGAATGGGTTGTTATCCTCTAGACTGCACTTGTACTTTTCATCATTAACAACACTTGGCAACAACGTCCAAAATGCAGATCACAACATGGGCTTGTTTGAGGGTCAGTGAAACTACCACAGTGCTCTGAAAAGATCTGATTGTACTTTTACTTTCCTTCTTACTGAAGCCTCTGGACAAACCTATGATCAGCCTACTACCATGTAGTAGTAGTCAAATTTATGGGAAGACTCTACAAATCAGATCCCTTTAGATGTTTATACATCAAGTGTATATAATGTATATAACACAACATTGAACATAAACAGCTCACTTCATTACATTCATTGTGGTATAACATTGTGTGCGTCCAATCCCAATAAATATAGTGAGTCAATCCAAGTCTGTCATTTACATCAACTTTGTTTAGATTGAATAATCGGCGGATTATTTACTGCCAAAATTTCAAACACAATAGATACATTAAATAACCTCGGCATTAGTTTACACAGTTTGTTCACGGTAACTCACAAACACCTTGTTTTTTTATGTTATTTCAGCTTCATCGCAAGAAACTGCGATAAGCAGCTTCATAAAACACGCGCATGCGTTGTAAGAGTAAAAACAGTGTCAACTTGATAAATGAGATGTCATGACAATGCCTCACCAAAGCACAAAAAACTCAACTTAATCACACGGGAGTTTTAATATAGTTAGGCGAGGTTGTATTAGTGGAAATAAACATTATATGGGGCGAAAGGCGCCGCTGAGAACAGCATGGCAGCCGGAGCCGCTAACACTGTCAGCGGCACGTCGGAGGAAGACGCTTACGTTAGCTCTCCATTTCATTAATACCCCTCAAACCGCCCTTTAAACTAACAGCAGACACATATAAGCACCACGGCGCGGTGGTAGTTTGGCTTCACAATCTCACGGTGGCTTCAAATCTGCCACAAACCCGCCTGAGAGCGACAGAATTAAATGAATCGGTCTTCATGTGTGGCAAGAAGGCAGAAAGAGCAGCCCGCCATGTTACGTCCGCCCGCTGAAGCCAAGGAACTCGCTCCGCTTTACTTACGTGAGATAACGGCCAGAAGGTTTTGGAAAATCGTCTTCTCTTTTTCGGCGGAATTTTTAAAGAGTAGTGGGCACAACGATGAAAGAAAGGAAGAAGGCTGTTTTGGCCATATGTTTGGATGAGGGTCGAGCGTTGGTTTCCACGGAGTCTTCTCTCTATGCGGGTGGGTGGAGGACTACTGGAAGCTCGCGCTGGGAGGGAAGTGGAAAAGGTAATCAACGGCCAGGGGGCGGGGCTTAGGCCTTCAGTTCCACCAATGGACGCTTGGCATCTTCCAGCGCGCACCAAATATGTATTTCCGAACATTAGACGGACCACGGCGGCGCTCCGCTGTTTATTCACGTTACGTAACCGTAAACTTTCCATAGAAGGCCACTCTCAGTTAATCAGTCCAGACCACTGCTGCTGTTTTGATCGCAGGGACCTGCACCACTTGTTGCAAGAGTACAGCTGCTAAAATGCGTGTTGAAACTGAAATAAAGCACTCAAAATCAAGACCTGTTTTTATTGTGGTAAAAAAAAAAAAAGTTTTGTGACCAATTTTGATAACATTGTTGTAACTTTTTTCTTCATGCAAAATTACGGATATTTCAAAATGTAATAAAATGACTGATTGAAAAAAAAAAAATCTGTATAAGACCATGTTTAGTGGTGAGCAATCTTAATACTTACATTATTGTGGGTTTGAGTTTCTCTGCCAGTTTGCATGTTCTTCCTGTGTGTGGATTTTCTTCATGTTGTTCCACAGTCCAAAAACATGCTTGTAAGGTGGACTGGCGACCCTAGATTACCCATAAGTGTTGATGTAATTAGTTGTGTCTTTATGTTTGCCCTATGAGGTGGTGACCTGTCTATGTACTGTACACTGCCTGCACCGCACAAGCCTGATAAGGTGTTAGAGGAGATGGATATATGGATGGATAGCCTCAATATCTTATTGTTCACGTCTCAGTTGGCTTCATCTCAACATCTCCCAAAACAAACCTTTCCCATGAGGTGTCAGATCTATCTAAAAAAAAAAATCTCAAAGAGAGAGGCCCAAAATTATATGGAGTGCTTTATTGGGTATTTTGTTTGATATGTCAACACCAGTTAAAGACATTTTAGCCAGACAATCACCCGTGTATACATTACCACCCCACCCATAACACGTTTAGTCACATTTCCAAAGTTCAAATACAATAACAGTATATCAAAGTGTGGCGCCAACTTTGTGTCCTGGTTTTCTCTCATGTTGAGTTTATTGCTTATTGTTGTTTTGAATACTAAAATCTGAGTTGTATTTCCAAATGCCAGGTGCAAAAGAAAAACAAAACAAAACGAAAATACACTGAACCATACATTAAATGAAACCTATAAGTAAATCATGACATATTTGCACACTTGCATCACCTTTTCAACTTGTTTTTTAGCACCTTTTGGCTTTGACACAAATTACCTTGGAACTGCAATAACCAGCTCATGTTTAAGGTCACTGGTGATAAATCACTTCCGCCGATACAGCACAGTCCAGCACCCATCGTTAACCTAAATCTGAGAATTGTTCTGTAAATGTTTTTGCAGACTGTGTTCATGAGCCTTGAAGACATTTGTAAGGTCATGAGCACAGGCTGGGGGAGTCAGTGGGCCAAAATCTTTGTATTAGTGCATTCACCCACAGGCTTTTGTTTCAGAAATGTAAGACAATTAAAGTACACTTTCCTCTAAAGGTATATTTTTGTTGTGAATCTGACAAATTTTCATTCGAAAAGACAAAACATAAGAAAATACCCTTGTGGAAGTTCTCAATATTCCGATATCCACAGCATTCCTGTCCAGGTCCCGGGGAATGTGGGAGATTAAGATTCAAGAGCTTATTGAATTTTTGGTTGAGTAGTCGTTAAGCCCCTGTCACACTTGATTCCAGCCTTATTTCGGCTGTGACAATTCAATTCCATTTGCAATTCTGCTTGATAACAAAAAATTAATTCAGCTAAATTTATTTCATCAAGCGTGAAGTTCAGCTCAGTGCTAAATGACTGGTGAGATGAACACAAAGACTCAGCCTGCAGCCACCTTGGTCATATGACTTGTGTTGTGTTGTACTGGACAAACATGCTGCTTGACTTTATCTGTGTGTTTGAGTGTGTACGCAGCCCTTATCTGTGCTTTATGATACTTTGTTGAACACAATATGGCCTAGAAATACCCTAATCTCAATGACAAGGCAGGCCTGATTTACAGGAGCCATGACATTTCAAAGGCTTTCATCTGATTGGTTTTCTTGACTGTAACTTAGAGGCTGAATCAAATGTATAGATTCATGCTGTACAGTCATGCGAGTGGCCTTGAGGTAATTTTACAGAAATAGCTAATTAAATTGGGCCATGTACTGAAAAATGGAATATTTTCTGTGTGTCTATATGTAGCTTCTATATCACTCAGGGCAAATTAGTCATGTAAAAAATAAACTTAAATATGTCATTTGAGGTTCACATTAGGATCAGTGAGGACAGGAATAAATTTGATTTTATGCTTCAGAACTGACGAATTTTGTTCAATGGCTTCACTGTTTTCAAGAAGGAAATTCAATTTGCAAAGCAGTGTAGAAGAGATAAACAAAACATCCATGAATAATCAATTTTACATTCTTCCAGAACATCCACAAACGGAAAATAAAAACTTTCCAGATCATCAAAAGTTCACAAAGCTGAATTAAAAGATATTATGGGAGAGTGGTGTTGGCGCAATAACTAGTCATGTGTGTATTTGAGGATTAATTAGGTTCACTGATACAGCAACTCTATTCTTTGTTCAGGAGTGATTACTGAAATGATTGCAAACTGGCTCTCTTTTTTGTTTACCACAAGTCTGATATATTATTTTAGGATATTTGTTGTCAAAGAACAGGTACTAATCAATTGGACAACATTGAATTATTTATTTTGTCCAGGCTTTTTTTTTCTATTTCGCAAATGTAAATTGCCCATTGGTGTGAATGTGTGATTATCTGCTCTTTGTGTTTGCTCTGTGATGGGCTGGCAACCTGTTTATCATGACTCACAGTTGCCTGCAAATGGCTGCAGCTAGAAAGCGGTACAGAAGACGTATAGTTATTGTTGTGTATTCTTAGTTTGATTCCTGTTTAGGACACACACACACACACACACACACACACACACACACACACACACACACACACACACACACACACACACACACACACATATATATATAAAATGTCTTCTATATTAGATATTCTTACTGTATGTACTTAGGAATATAAAGTACAGAAACATATGTTTTCAATATTGAATATTGGAGAAGGGGTTGGATTAGATAAGTCAATACTTGGAGGATTGTTATTTCTTAGATGTATATTTTTCTGAACTCAGCACCAGTGTATATCATGAGCTTGGAAACAGACATAATCTCGGTGAAACCTGGCAGGAAGCAAAATGACTTCAATATTACAGTTAAACATGATGGAGAAACTGAATTTCAATGCAGTTATTTTATTTCAATTTATAACACAGACATACCTTGTAGATGTAAAGATGAGATGTGTGGATTTATCAGGGTGCAAATACAGCTGAGAGATCTGAAACCTTTGGGAAGTTTCTAGACTTTCACTGCCATCTAAAGGCGGTACCTGTAACACATGTAGTGACTCATTACCAGAAGATGTCGGTGTTGAATCTCATGCTGGTTTGCCCAACTAACTCACTAACCGATGAATGAATCAATTAATGAATCAATCAATTCATAAATAATTGAAGTAACATATCTCATCATTAGTGTAACTAACTATATCTAATGAAAGTATTTAAACTCCTCCACTAAAGATGGCCTCATATGAAAAATATTGTTATACTTTTAATCTTTGTGCACAATTTCTACATATTTTTTCAAAGATTGTCTGCAGATTCTTTTCCCCCCTTCTTGTCCAATTTAAGCCCAATGTCATTTTCATTCCACTGGATCAGCAAAGCTTGGACTGGATCGGCTATATTGGGTTAAGCTATATTAGTTCACTGGAAAATATTAAAGTGATCCTTGAACTATATTCAACTTTAACAAAAAAAAAATAATCACACAAATTAATATTTGAAGTATCATGAGCATTAAAAAAACGGCCAAATGTTTAATTTGTTAAATACAAAACATGCGTAAAATATGATCCGATTGCAGTATCGTTGGTACATGTTTTAAACGCAATGTTTACTTCCCAGCTTTTGGATCACGTGACGTCAGCAGTGCGCAGCAGCCTGCGCGCAGGCGCACACGTCCTCTCCTGATCAGCTGACTGTGAGTGAGATGCTCTGCTGAAGGACCTCTGAGCCCCAAACCTGCTGTTATCTGCGCTATGTGCGAGGAGCTCCGACCACTCCACTGAACCACGCCGCGCGGAACGAACACCGAAGCCCTCAAACTCGTCGGTGAGTAGGGAAACGCTTCGAGTGTCGGAAGTCGTGACGGCGTGAAGCCGCTGCGACCATAAACAAGCTCGTGCCAGCTGCAAGCTAGCTCCGACTCTAATCACACACCGTGTGCGTTTTCCTGTCTGTCACCCACTGTCCTCACCCCGAGGGTGATCCACAGGTGAAAGAGCGACGCTTCTGTAGCCACGTGATGTTTATAGCGTTTAATCAAAGAGGAGCCATCAAGCAGTCTCCTACTGATCGATCATATGACAGCCAATCAGCAGACATGGAGGCTGCTCTCTGTCCTCTGACCAGGTTTCACCAGGGAGGAAGTGCAGTGTGTCAGAGGGAAAACAGAAGTCAAATAGGGAACAAAGCCATCTGCGGTATGACTCTTATTCATGCAGGGATAATGACACTGGTGCGCCTGTCTTACATAAAGTTGTTTTCATTAAGAAAAATCACGCTTACTTGTAAAAGTCATCGACAATTTGATTAAGTCAGTTTGTGGAAAAGACCTGAAGCATACAAGTCCTATGTGTGAAGGCATCTATTTGCAGAACCAGAGGTTTAGTACACTCCTCACAAAAAGTTAGGGATATCCTGACATTTCAGGATGAACCCAGAATGCACTATAACCTTTGCAGGTGAACTTAATGTGGCCTTCTCTAAACTTTACATGTCCACCTGGTCAATGTTTCAGTATTTTTGGCACACCTTGCTTTTCACTAACAAGGAGCTTAACTGCAATAGTCACAACAGGTGTTTGATCCTTGAATGGACCAATAGATTCCCTGGTTCAATTAGAATTTGTATTCAAACAGTCCTCCTCATCAGGCTGTTCACTTGTTGACATCATGAGACCATCGTCTACTTAAATGTCCTACTTTCATGATGTAAAATCACAGAAGCATCAACTTTTTATGTTGTCCATGCATTTCACCTAAAAGCTACTTTTTGAACTGAGTAGTGTCTATTATTCATGATGAGTTAATGTAAAAAGAGTATATCCTCAGCGACCTCACCATGCTGTGCTGTAGAGAACATAGAAACCAGACACACTCTGCCATGCACCACTTTTTCTTTTATTTCATGGCTGCTTTAGGGTCGCTTCCTCCTGAAAGGGACTGAAGGACTCATCAGCTGGTAACAAAATCCAGCTTCCCTGCTTTTTACATAAATAGCAATAGTATCAAATATTAAATACGAGAACAAAAATGCCCCCCCCCCCCCCCCCCCCCCCCTTTAGGCATTTCTCTTTTTTTTGTTCACTAACAATCTTCATTTTTTACCCCCAGTTAATTTTCTACATCATCGGCCAAGTTCGCAACCATGCAGGCAGCAGCCATGACAGAATTCTGGTTGATCTCGGCACCGGGGGAGAAGACGTGCCAGCAGACGTGGGACAAGCTGATGGTGGCAACCACACGCACCAACAACCTCTCCGCTAACAACAAGTTCAACATCCCTGACCTCAAGGTGAGCAAATCCTCTGGCGATCGAGCTTCTATCCTGAACTCACGGGTTGAAAAAAGGGGCCGTTGTCGACTGTCTCGCTGATCCTTTTTATGCCTGGAACAGGTCGGTACACTAGATGTTTTGGTGGGTTTGTCGGACGAGCTGGCTAAACTGGACACATTTGTGGAAAGGTAAACAATCCCAACATTTCTCAATGAGACTTGAGTTCTTTTTTCTAATGCCATATTCAAAGAACACCACCCCGACTGGTTTTGTATTGTGTGTTTCTTTGACCTCCTTTGCTCTTACTTGTTTTCTTTTTATGTTGTTGGGCTTCAGTGTGGTGAAGAAGGTTGCTCAGTACATGGCCGACGTTCTGGAGGACAGCCGAGACAAAGTGCAGGAGAATCTGCTGGCTAATGGAGGTGAAATCACTATGAAGCTGTGAAGAAAAGCAGAAGCCTTGGCGATGGAGAGGCTTGATGGTGATGACGGTTATCTTGTGGGTATTTGTTACAGTTGACCTGGTCACGTACATCACCAGATTCCAGTGGGACATGGCGAAGTATCCAATTAAACAGTCACTGAAAAACATCTCAGAAATCATCTCCAAGGTAACTTTGAAAAGCAGATTTAGTCAAAACATTTGCAATTATATCATTTTTAAATTTATATATAAATATATATATCTCCATGGTTTTCCTATTTTGTAATGATAAAATGCATTTTGTCCTTCTTGTCCTCTAGCAAGCGACTCAGATAGACAACGACCTGAAGGCCAGAGCTTCAGCCTACAACAATCTGAAGGGAAACCTGCAGAATCTAGAGAGGAAGAACGCGTGAGTAATTGTGGGAAAACAGAAACTTTTATTCGTTTGGTTTTTTTGCTCGCAAGATGAAAGAAAAGCAAAAGTCCAATATGTTGCCTTGATTTGAATACAGACGTTTTGTTTAACCCGGTATATTCCAAAGCTGGTCATATCATTGATTCTAATCCAGCCGTGTTGTTGAATTGCTCAAACTAAATATTATACACAATATAGATTGAATGTTAAAAACAAACCGTTTAGTCTTTTTGCTCACTAAAACACGTAACAGTGTTTGACATTTGTGACTAATTCGTTAAATGTAAATATATTCTCGGAGCATTATTTCTTGTCTTTTGAACGGTACGCATGTCGCCTCCATTCAGAGGAAGCTTGATGACCAGAAGTCTGGCTGACATCGTGAAGAAGGAGGACTTCGTACTGGACTCGGAGTACCTGATCACCATGCTGGTGGTCGTCCCAAAGTACGTAGAGCGGCGTCATCATGTGCATGTTGTCAGCTCGCAGGCATATAGATGTTTGGTCTTTGCAATTACTTCTTTCGGTTCTTTGGTTTTGAATTTGCAGAATCTTGAGATCTCATGTTGTATTTTGGTATCGGTCTAATATTCCTGACACTTCCGCTCTCTCTAGGACAGGCTACACTGACTGGCAGAAGACGTATGAAACACTGGCAGAGATGGTTGTGCCACGCTCCACCAAGTAAGACCCCCCCCCCAGGAAACAATGGACAGAATCAGCTGGAGGAACAATTTGTGTTCATGATTCGTAACACGTGTATAGGATTTATTTATCCATCTATTAGAACAACAACAAAAAAGCTATATTCCTCAGAGTAAAACAGCATTACATTTCTGTGTTGGTACTTCGTCTTGATCACACATTGTGTCTTCTGTTAGTCGACTTTCAAAATGTAAAACTTTTCCTGATTGATCTCTCGAAAGCGGTCGACTTTTGTTAAGAACAGAGAACATGATCTGCCCCCCTTGTATAAGAAAGCATCCTTTGACCCGGAACTGAAATCTTGAGCAGTATTAACAGGAAGTTGAAAAGAAATTTTTAATAATTTACTTAACATTTAAAATGCAAGTACAATTTCAACGGATTTTCTTTTTATACTCTTAAAAATGTGCTCAGAGATTGTTGTTATTCTAAAAAGCAGGAAAACCTTTTCCAAATGGCCGTTGTTTAAAAACAAGGCTGTCGACGTAATCTCTTCTGCTCTTCTTTTGCGACACACAAACAATAAATGTGAACGTGAATAATCAACAACTGAAACTGGCCTCTGAGAAATCCAATTTAAAAAAACCTAATTGATCAAATTGAGTTTCATGTGGAACAACATTCTCTGACATATAGAACCATTAGGTGTTTGTAACTTTTTGTGGCGTCTCGGTTTGGCTTGTTGAATCCCAGACTACTGAACAGTGTTACGACTAATCTGGACATTCTCGGGCCCCGTTTCCACGACAGCCAGTGTGTCTGCTGCTGCATTGTAAACACACTCCTTTATGTTTTTAACGGATTGGATGTTGTCACGTGAAACATCGTGTACACGGAGCTTCAGTGTCCAGATGGTTTGGGTTTGTGAATGGAACTTGAAGCCACCGAGGGGTATCATGGTGTGAATACCTATTTACTACAATAACAGGACTGCAACAAGAAGAGGTGTGTTATTTGTTGGCTGGAAACTAAACAAGATGATTTTACAATCCATCTTCTTGCCTGCTTAGCTCACACGGGGTTGTGGGGGTGCAGTAAAGGAGGGTGAAAATGTTGACGGGGACCACGGCACAATAGAAAGTAGACAAGAATCACACAAAAACACAGCAGCTGCTGTGGATTTAATAATCATTTGAGTCGTGTTGACACTTCCTGATGCTCCTGATCAAACCAGTATGGCAATTTGAAGTCAACCACAACGGCTGCCAAACAACATCTCCTGTTTGTTTGTGTGATTGTGAACAAATGAAAACAGCTGGTGTGCGACGTGGCGTCTCCGTCTCATGCTGTGTGGATTTGTCTGCTGCTTTGCGTGAGCACACACACCGAATGTGCTGCAGGCCTGCTCAGTCCTCTTGTCTCCGCCTCGTCTTCAGGTTGCTGTTCGAGGACAACGACAGCGGCCTGTTCAGTGTCACGCTCTTCAGGAAGGCTGTCGACGACTTCAAGCACAAGGCCAGAGAAAACAAGTAAAACTCCCTCCACGTTCTCGGCTCCAGCGGGATATTTCTGTTCAATTTCAGGCATTAATCGTTCCCTCTGCAGCCTCTTGATATATTTTTCTTTTTTCACTGGGTGGTATTTATGTGTAATTTGGGAAACGGATGAATGAATAGATATTATAATATCCCATCATCCAAATAGGCTGCTCTTCTATAATAAACCCTGTTTTGTGGGCTCTTGATAGCCCCTCCAATTAGCATAACAGTGGGATCTCTGTGTGTATGTTGTAATTACTATACTTTCAGGAAGTGTGTGTGTGTGTAGTAGGTGCTTCAGGACGCCCGCGCACATCTGCATGTTTGCTAAAAGTGAATTGCCTGCTCTCCGCTGTGCATCCTGCCTCAGGTTCACGGTGCGCGATTTCCAGTACAACGAGGAGGAGATGAAGGCAGACAAGGAGGAGATGACACGCTTATCCACTGACAAGAAGAAACAGTTTGTAAGACGACACTAACGATTACGCCAGATGACAGTTTATGTGTTCGCTGCGATGAGAGCTGGATGAAACCCCTGTTGTCCATGTAGGGCCCGTTGGTGCGGTGGCTGAAGGTGAACTTCAGTGAGGCCTTCATTGCCTGGATCCACATTAAAGCCCTGCGTGTGTTTGTGGAGTCGGTGTTGAGGTGAGACCTGCCAGCTCCCGTCAACCGGACTCATTAGAGCACTTTTCTCGCTGGACTGGGACCGTTTGTGACGAATTGAAGAAGCAAGAAAACGACAACGTCTAGAATATTGACCTCTGTTCATGGTCCTCTCGCATTTTGCAGATATGGGCTGCCGGTCAACTTCCAGGCCATGCTGCTCCAGCCGAACAAGAAGAACATGAAGAAGCTGCGGGAGGTGCTGTACGACTTGTACAAACACCTGGACAGCAGTGCTGCTATCATTGATGTGAGTCTCGAGACCGCTCTGGACGTCTTTTCTCTCTATCTCATTGGCAAAACGTGGAGCAACATGTGAACTAGTTTCTGCTTTAACTGTAGCGCAACTCTCTTATCTGTCCTCAGGCCTCTATGGACATCCCAGGGTTGAACCTGAGCCAACAGGAGTACTACCCCTACGTTTACTACAAGATTGATTGCAACCTGCTGGACTTCAAAGTGTAAAACCATCACTCTTATCATGTTTGTGTTATGATGTGATATTTTCACATCCTTGAGCTTTAATTTATTTCCTCCCTGGACCTGTTTGTTCCTTGTTTTTATTACTTGTTGTGTTTTCATCTTCTTCTTTTTTTGGTCTCATTCTTGTGTTCTTGACACATTCCTGGATCTTCACTGTAAAGTTGTTCAAAGTTCAAGAGTGCTGCTTAGTGATTCTGTGCAAGATTAGAAAGATTCGAGTGGTTGGATGGTTTCCAACCATCTCTTGTTCTAAAATACTTGAACATGTACTTTTTTTTTTTTCTTCTTTTTATTTGGTCATTCCCTGTTTGTACCAGGTTTCACACATCAGACTGGTTGACTCATGGCATCAAACAACATGTAAAATACTTTGTTTTTATTGTCAATTTCCTCCTCTTCCTACTTTATATAAAGTAACATGACAGAGACATATGTTAGGAAGCGAGGAGCAAAATGAGATAAAATGTATGTTAAATATATATTTATTTTACGCCTCTGAAATCGGTGAATTTGTCTGTTCAGTTTTTGAAGGTGGTGTGTTTTTAGCTCCATGTAAGGAATGCCTGTTTACTAGTAGATGTTGACCATTGTTTCCCTTTCTCCAGCTATAACCCTGTGAAACACTGAGACTGGTCATTTTACGGTACAAAGAAGCAATACGTTTGCTGCTTGTATGCGCCTGTGATTTCTGTATATTATGCAGTTTGAGAAAAATGAATAAGTATTTGTGCAAATACTGTATTGTCAGTATAACTGGAAATGGAACCATATACTTAACATAAATGTCAAAATAAATACTCTGTGAAATATTCTTGGTTTTGTGTGTACATAATACATTTGAGTCTGTTGGTTCAAACAGATAAATACAGAAATATGCATAAAAGCTGGGAGGTTATTACAGAGAGGAACATTTCTAATATGATTTTCTCAAGATTTTTAGAAGGTTTGTAAATTTACAAAGAAATTTGGCCCGTGCAGTGACTTTACAAGAGAAACTACAAGTTTTCCATTAAAATGCCTCTATTTGTTCTCTGTGGCTGGCAACACACAACATGAAGAACCAGAACTGAACACCAGATGGCAGCAATGTTAATTAGAAAACCTGTTACCTTTTCGGTAGAGCAATAATAACATTTTTGTCGTTAAGGTATGGGGTGAGTTTGTGAACACTGAAGACTGTTGCTTTAGAGACAAACTGGGGGATAGAGGATTTAAGATTTCAGACGTTTTAGGTTTGGAATTGCACTTCAATTGTATTTCATATTCAGGGGATTTCTTGAACTGCAATGGAAGAAGGCTCGGGTGCAAGACAGTCCAGGAAAATCTGCCAAACTTGGTAGAAAAGGTCTGATCTGCTGGGAGAATGTTCATAAGATTGTCCGGAGAAAGCAACTCTTATATGAACTTACAACAACCATTAGTTGCTTCTATCCACTGTAACAATATATCTTTCCTTACCAGCAAAAGTAATGATGTTACAGTCTTTTGCCAGCAACAGTAGTTCGAAGAAGAAGAAGAGATGATGATGATGGTCAGAGCTGGAGTTGATGATCCTCACAGCCAATCAGCTCCCAGCCTGCGTGCGGCTCCAGCTCCCTCCTCCTCCCCGGGATGACGCAGGTCTCTCCGGCGTGCTGCCGCCGCTCCGCCGCTTGTCTGGCTGTGGAGAGCAGCGTCCACCACCAACCAGCAGCTCCCTCGACCCGACGGGGGCTTTTGGAAAGGCGGATGGAGCCGCAGTAGAGATCCGGGTGGAAGGATGGTGCTGCGCGCTTCGTGCGTCAAACCGAGCCGCGTCTAGCCCGGCGACAGCTCCAGACGCAGCTTCCGTGGATGCGTTTCTCGATGGGTTGTGGAGGGAGTCGGGCGGACGCGATCATCGAGCCCAGGTACCATGAGAGCTGGACCAGAGAAACAGAATCGACGTGGCTCACCAACACGGACGTAGAGACTCCTCTGCCAGTGGCAAACAGTAAGAATCATCCATCATCCTCGTTTGTCTCCAAATGAAAAAAAAAAAAAAAAAACCCCAAAACAAAAACACCGTCAACCATCTCCACACTGCAGTCCTGTAGCATCTCCATGATCTGACAGTATCTGCAGTGTTTCATGTAATCATGAACTGTTGCCCTCAGACAAAGCTCTGGAGGCCAGTCTGAGGGAGAAGAGGATGGTGAACACAGGCACCCAGTGTGGGAAGCAGCCCCCTCAGCACGTCGGGCTCCAACCACCAGAGGAGAGCCAGACGCTCCTTGAGTGATGTAGGTGTCCCTGGTAGCAGGTACTGACCAGTCCGGCTCCTCCACATGCACCGTCCTCAGCCTCTGTCCGTGCACACATGTCCAGCTGCATGACACACTGCCTGCTGTCCATTTGGTGAATCCACAGGTGGAAGTAACACAGTACAAATACTCTGTTACTGGGGAAATGTATACTTTAAGGACCCCCACCCCCTCCTCAAATACACTACCATGTCTACCATATAACTGCTATGTTTAAGTGACTCAATCAAGATGAAAAACATTATATCACAACATGCATCAACTATTCCACACATGATCACCAATACATATAATATTTATATAATATAGTTTCTGATGGAAGTGATCAATGTCTTGCTCTGTGTATTTTTTGTGTTTTCAGAGTCCTAAGTCATCAATATTCAAACTTTCTCGTTTGCATTTTTGCAGCCAACAAGTTTATTTTGTTCAACAGAGCAAAATCCATCTTCATCTCTAATGTTGTTCATTATAGTGTAATTGTATATACTTCACTGATTATCTGATCGAACCTCAAAGTAGAAACAAAAGCTCGTTTTTGATGACGCAAACAAGTTGTGCTGTTACTGGTAAATTGATTACAATTGAGATGAAGTATTTCTATGACAATGTCAGACTTTTCCGCCAACAGTGCTCTGCAGACTGAATTTACAGTTGTCAGTCAGTCCACAGGTAGAATAATATAAAGAGCAGCAGATGGCTGAATTGTATTCATCACATAATCCCCATGTTGTTGCGAACCTCAACAAGAAAGCAGCATGACCAACCCAGGAGCCTAAAGAGTTAAGGTGTAACGTGGAATGAAATCAGGAAGCAGATACAACCCGGATTTCAAAAATGTTGGTTAAAAAAAAAAAAACAGAAAATAAAAACGGATGCCTTGACTTGTAGTTGTAGTAACCCCCCCCCCCCCCCCCCCCCAATTTTATTCATTGTATAACCATGTAATTAAAATGTAATTTTCATGAGATAATCCCTAAAAAAATTCAGAAAACATCTGCAAGTAATGAGCAAAACCACCGAGGAGGAAACTAATATAATCAGACAAATAATATTGGGACAACAAATGAAGAGAAACTGTTCTCATGAACCCACATTTTAGTCACAACAGCACACCATATGAAGACATTAAGACATTTACTTTTTAACCAGATGTAGCAAAAATGGAATTTCTTGTGAAAATATGATTCTTTTCAACACGTTATGGAAAAATGACAATTCTAGATTTTGGACCTTTTTAAGAACAATACCCTACTATATGTACTATTTTCTGATCAGAACTAAAGGCTTTGTGAATACAATACTAATAGGAATATTCAATATCTAACCTCCTGTCAATCAAAGACAGATTTTGTCTGGAGCAGTACACTCTACACAAATGTTTCGCATAATCTAGCATCAGATGCAACACCTATTTAACTGGATATAAAAATTCTGCAAAGACTATTGTCTTTAAAAATTCTGCAAAGACTATTGTCTTGTCCAAGGTACAATGTTTACCTGTAAGAATTGAATGGACGCACTAAAATAGAAGAGTAAAAATGGACATTTGGACTGCATGTTTTAAACTTATTTGTGTTTTTTTTTTTTTATTATTATTATGAGCTGCATGTATTTTTATAATAAAAAAATTAATAAATGAAACTGTGTCCAACTGATCTTACACGTTCTCAGAAACTTTGGCTGTTGTTCAGTGCTCACTTCTCATTCCCCATCCAGCAGGGCTTCAGTGACTCAGGTCTCTATTGGCTGTCTTTGCCCACTCTCTTTCTGTCTGCTGTGTTGACTCTTCAACACCACGACATTCACAATCCCAATTATTTCTTGGTTTGTTTTTTTTTCCCACAGCAAACCACCCGCGACTCCAAGAGGAGGGCATCAACGGAGGCCAGTGCTCTGTCTAAGGATGGGCAGCCCGTCAATATCAACAGTGATGGAGATCCTGAACCTGGAAACGTGTGTGACGAAAGATGAAAAAAAAGCCGGGACTCTGTGAAAGCTAAGGTCACCGTATGTCAGTCCCCCCCCCCCCCCCCCCCCCCCCCCAAAAAAAAAGATGGGACGGTGATTTGCAGGAGAGCGCGGAAGATTACTGCGAGTGACTGAGCACGATCCTGGCTTCCAACATGAGCACTCGCGTACGTCTACATCCAAAGATTTCTGGATGCTGCATCTTTGTTGTGCCATTGCATGTGTGAAGAAGAGAGGGAGTGGGGAGGGTGGGGGGGGGGGGGGGATTTTCTCCCATGCTTATGGTGCCAGTCAGGGAATGTGCCACTGTGTTAAGCTGGTTTTTTAAAAGAAAAGAAAAAAAAAAAAAAAAAAAGAAGAAATTGTCCCATATGCACATGATAATCACAATCTGCACATTCAGCGTGTTCTGTGTGGGGCCTTCCTAAATGATTTGCTTCAGTTCTTTGTGCAAGTATACTCCTTTTTTTTCCTCTTTTTTTTTTTTTTTTGAGAATGAAACATAATAGTATGGGACCCAGTTATGATGCTGTATAATCTCAGTAAATGCTGTAAGTTATTTTCATTTAAAAGAACCTGAAGTGCTGTTTCAGAGCTGAGATGTGAAGGTTTGAAGCTTAAAGGCAACGACTGACTTTTCCAGCCTTCGCAAGATAAAGAAACAAACACACCCGCATGTGCCTACAATTCATCTGGATTTGAACTGCTGTTGTGTTGACGTTGGGATTACTTTGTTGTTACTGTGTCGTCTTTTCTGCAGTTCTCTTTTATATACGTTCAGTTATGTTGAGTAGTGGATACACTTCATTAACTACCACCATGTATTTGACCTACATGCCATATTCTGGCTTACACTGATCTGCATGTGTGAATCAATGTCATATTGATTTTGCATTGGTGGGAGGAGTTTCTGCCCAAAACAAAACAAAAAAAGGTCAAAACTAAGCCATTAGATATGAAATATTTTGCCTACCGAGCACACGTAAAAGTAGAAATACACTCAGGAGGTAATTCAGGATGTGGCATTACGGAGATCTGATCCACGACCAGCAGGTGGCGCTGTTAACCAGCTGAGGGTTTGTGGACGGGGAGGCCAAGAGGACTACTCGCTAATAAGGGCTGTTCACGTCAGCTCTGCACGAGAGTAAATGAAGGACAATCTATGGGTCTTTTCTCACCAGTAAACTCAGAGTCTGACTTGAAGTTTGTATGTTTGTGATAACTGTTGCTTGTGAAGAGTTTTTACTGATGCTCCCGGATGATAATGTGTGAACTGTCTACAAGGCCAATCTTATTTGTGATGGTGAAACAAACAAAAAACTAAACAAAAAAAACTGTACATATTTACAAACAACCAGGATTTATCACATTTTTGCTTCTTTACATTTAAACCTG
This sequence comes from Lipophrys pholis, assembly GCF_963383615.2. NCBI lineage: Eukaryota > Metazoa > Chordata > Actinopteri > Blenniiformes > Blenniidae > Lipophrys > Lipophrys pholis. Next base: position 9,162,901 of record NC_137643.1, on the reverse strand, counting down.
TTGGCTTCTTAAGTTATAAAAAAAATAATAAAAAAAATGCTGAGTTGTGCTGTCATTTCTCATCAGATAACAGGACATATCAGTAGATTGATTAGATCCACTAGTATCCATTAGTTGATGAACCTGTTGATGTATTTACGTATTTATGTATTTATGGATGGATGGGTCCCTCTCTACTGGCTACAAGGCCATTTAATCAACATTAAGTATTTATATACTAGAGGTTTAAAGGAACCATATTTCATACTGGTAACTGCTGTCTCAGAAAATATTGTCAGACTCATCTGTCAGTAGCCTGTGCATGAGAGGTATATATATCTAGGTATTCTGGCTGTTTCTCACAATCCTATTGATTGTTCAATTGCTTCAATTGTGATTCAAAATTGTCCCTAGGGGTAAATATGTGGGTGATTGATGTACCATTCCTTTATGGGACCGCTCAGAAGTTGATCATATTCTCAGTGGGACGTTCCCAGTTCAACTACTTTCATACAGATTTTACTCACAGGGAAGTGAGTCTTTCAACACCACAACCACCACTGTATCTTAATTGTGACAAGAATTGTTAATACATCCATTAACGAATACGATTTCTTATAGACGCACAGATGTAGCGTTGCTGAGTGAAGCCATATTAACTTCTGTGAGCTTATAGGAAGTCCCCACTTCCCTAATGGGAAGCTTCCACTTGGACAACATTCAGACTTATTTTTGCCCAAAGCGATGTGGGGAATTTACTCCTTCCCAGTTATTGAAGAACACACATAATTATTTTTGCTAAAATTATGAGAGCTTTCCAACTTTGCTGGGATCAGATGTATTACTGACAGAGATCATGATTAATAAATACTATTTCTCATGGAGATAAGCTGTTTTAGAAACTCCCCAGTTTCCCAATGGAAAGTTCCCATTTGGCTAATGGGAAGATTTAGTTTTTTCCTCATGGGCCCACCAATATTTATGGCGTTATTTTTCTATTCAGCATGCATTTATTAACTTATTGGACTTTTGAATGACATCCCGGAAGACGTGTGAGTTCTACCTGACGCTAGTGGGCGGGGCCGGGCTGAAACGAGGGGCGGGCCTATGCAACAGGGGGCGGGGCCAGGGACCGGGCGGAGCTGTCAGTCACTCCTGAGCCGTTGGTGCTCCTCGGACTCTCACTGCTCGGGAAACCTAACGGCGGACTATGTAGCTTTGTCCTCGTCCAAAATATCATTCCACAGCGGGCTTTCGGTTTATTTCCTCTCCTCAGACGCGGTTATGACGGTGTGACGATGGCAGGGCGAGACGGGAACGACGAGGAGATGTTGACTTCGCCGACGATTCTGCGGGGTTTCTCCGCAGCGGATCTGAACGTCGGGGACGTGAACATGGACTGCTGCGAGGGAGCCGAGGACGTGTCCCTGGAGGAGATCTTGACTCTGTACAGCCAGCCGATCAACGAGGAGCAGGCGTGGGCGGTGTGCTACCAGTGCTGCCGGACTTTAGCGCAGAACCACCGGAGGAAAAGCTCCAAGTCCGGCGGTGCCCCCGCGGGAGGCGGAGGCTTCCCGAGGAAGATCGGCGGACCCGGGGATGTGAGGATCGGCAGTAACGGGACTGTCAGGCTGCACTTTGACGATTGCACAGGTAAATCAAACCCAGACAGACGCATTTACTGTGTCTCGTTTGACTGACTGCGCAGTGTCACCGCAGGGGTGTTTTCCTAACTGGGTTTCTATCCATCACAGGCCATGAGCATCCTCACAAAGAGGCCTTCTTGTTGTGGCTGCTGCTTCCAGCCATGTGGTCGATCTGTTTACAGGCGCTTCTTAATGAAACATCACAGATCAGCCTCACACACTAAAGAACACTGTAGCATCAATTATTTACGGACAGGCTCGTTTTTATTGGTTCCTTGATACAGATGTGGATAAAACTGAGCCCCTGCAGCAGTTCCAGTAAACAATCAACCATGTGTGGTGTGTTGGGTCTGCACCTTCAGGCCCAGCCCAACCTGATGTCGTTAACGTCAAGGTGAAAAGTGGGAAAAGTCCCCCCTCAAAACAGATGACTCACACATACTAAAAGCCCCATCAGCTGTGTGGGTGAATTTAGGTGAATCCTGGAGAACAGGAGGCAGATTTCAGTTCAGAGCAGGTGCAGGGTGAGGGGTTGCAACACCTGAGGGAGAAACGTTCAACACAGTACACTAGAACATTAAAGAACTGCATTTTACACCTGACTGCCCTGATAAGGAATTTGGTTATTTCTGGTCCCAGCTTTATGGAAACCTGGTCTTGGCTACAGGACTAATTATCAGAACTTGAAAGAGTTCAGACTATTTGAACTCAAGCACGACTACTATTCAATTGTTTACATTTAACTCCATTACAAGTGAAGGTACTGCTCTTCAAAATAATACAAATTCAAAAAATAGCCAACATATTAGTTGTTATTTAAACACAATTGCATGATTAAAAAGGAAACATTCAATGCATTTTCCAAATGGTAAACAATGATGAGATCTAAGATATGAAGCTGATTAACATAATAAACTTGTCGGCTGCAAAAACACAAATCAACCAGTTTCAATATTGATTCAACGAGATGATTCAAAAAGTAATGGATTTCTTTACAAGACATAAAATGTGATATGTCTGAGTAATTTTACATTGACAAATTCAGCCAAGTGCTTAAAATTAATACTTTGTAGTGAGCCTTCCCAATTTATTACATCAGCCTTTGCAATATGAGTAACAGTGAAACTCCAGACAACAAAAAGTATTTGTACTGAAAGGAAGTTTTATTGACATAGAATTAAACGTCTCTTGAAATTAATTATTTTTATGCCGTTCATATTTATTCTTTTTTTCCTTTTTTTTTAAATGAACCTTTGGATCCTCTGATGAAACAGACATTGTAAAAGTGCTCTAGTGTTTTTCTGACATCTAAAGGACGACAATCAGTTGCATGAGAAGAGTTTTCTTTTTTTACAGCTCAGTTTCATGTTTGTACACATGGACGATAGTAAACACTGAATCCAACAGTTATTTCTACTATTCTTTCTTTTGACCCAGCGAGGGATTGGCGTACACTTCATGCTTGCTGACAAATCGACCTTCACATTTAATCCCATATTAAATATCTAACAGAGCTCTGCTGCCAATTTCTTATTCTCTTTCTTGGAGCGTTTTCGACTAATCTTTTTCTAGTTCGCCGGCTTTGTAGAAGTGTGTACGCACTGTCTTTAAGCCTTGTGGCTCTTTAACTGCATTCCATTAATATGTGAAAGGTAACGCTCGGTGTGAGAGGTGGAGGAGGAGGCGTGTCTCTGCACGGCCTCGGGCACTGAGGTTACCTACCACTCTCTTGGGAACATATTAGTGGCCTTTCTTCCCACCCCCCATCCCCTGTTTATTTATTCCCCTTCAGCTCTATGTAGTTAACCCCTCAGTCCTGGTTTTTGCTTCGTCTCACTCTCTTTAGCTGTTCGGTAATGGCGTGGCTGGCAGTTGCAGGAAAAAAACCCAAAACAGATTGTGTCAATGTTGCTCGGCGTCTTTTGCACTGCCAAAAATAGAACAGATGTCACGATTACTGTGAATGCACAGGCTTTAGAAGTGTGGGCGCACACGAGTTTTAACGACTACCGGAGACACCTCTAGTGTGCGTCTGGCTCGTAGTGCAGGTATTTTGGGACGCGATGGATCCGTCCTGGTTCCTATTAGGCTTGGCGATGAGAGAAATGTGAGAACCATTAAGCTTTCAGCGACATGGCAGTGGGAGGAAGATGTTTGCACCCCAACCAGAAAAATCTCCGCTTACGCAACACGCATGCACATGATTCCCCAACGAGCTGGCGTCACTTGGACACTGAGGTCTACAATCTCCCTCATAATTGAAAGATGTGTGACTGTTGCCGAGCTCACCTCGCCGGTGATTAGAGTTTTTCGATTCAGGCAAACAGAATTAGGCTAATAGGCAGCATGAAGTCTGAGTTAAGCCATGTTTGGTTGAATTGACAGGAGATGCAGTTCAGTTCATATGAAACATGGGGGGGGGGGGGGGGGGGTACTGAGAGGAGGACCAAGCTTGTGACGCTACGTCAAGACGTGACACTTGTTTACCACGTTCAGCGATTCGCCCCAGAGCTACTCGCAAAGGATGTTGCACCTTGCTTTATATATTACAAAATAAAACGTTCCAAATTCAATCTGAGGTCACATCGTGCAGCGCAGCCACTATTGGAAGCCGCTCTGCAGCTCAGAGGGCGTCTCTTTGAATAGGATAGTCGGGGTGACGCTGTTTGCTGCTCCAAATATGTCCGCTGAGGTTTACTTGCTCTGGGAGAGACGAGGTTGTTGGCTCAAGCCACCTTTCCTTTGGAGGGACAAACAGAGCTTCCAGTGTTTCCCTGAACACGGCCGTTGGATGAATGTTTTTCTCCCGTCTGTTAACTGCAATTTATACTGACCTGAACAAAAAAAATGTTGTTCACAGTGACACGAGTATTTTCCAAGAATGAGGCCTTGAATAGGTCATCCACTGATTCCTTCCATAAGCTTATAAACTTTACATTTTAAGTAAATAATTTTAGTATTTGGAAAGATGGCAGATTGGGCATCATTTTTTTTGAAATGGGCCTCTTTATTGTGTCGCGGCATTATTTTACACTTTGGACCTTTGTTAACTTCTACCGCTCTATCAATGTGCCTGTACTTCAGTCTCTGACCTCATGTGTTGATATCGCGATCTCCAGTGACAAGCTGTGAAAATGTTGAATTTAAAGCTCCAATGACTGGCGGCTTTGTCCGCTGGCAGGAAATATGTCGCTTTTGTTAATCCATTCCTAATCAGGGACCGCGTTTCAAACGTTCTCGGTTTTGAGAATTGGCTGTTTTTCACATGTCGGAGCAAATTTGATAAATTTCGTGAGGAAAAACAAAAACATGGGAAGGCGGCACCCGTGGCAGGAGTGCACCCAATAATTATTCAACAATAAGCAGCAGCAGTGATTGAAACCATAAAGTAATTGTTGACTGCAGTCTTGCTGAAATGACATGATTGTTCATTAAGGTTAACTGAAGTGTGGGAAAGTGAGTTCTCTTGTACCAATCAGCATCGTCACGTTATTACCAGTCAGATAAGGAGTTTCTTCTTCTTGTCCAGCAGTGTTCCAAACTTTAGACAGATTATTTTTATGCAAAGATCACAGCCAGGGTCCAACTTCAGCCTTCGTTCATTTTTGTTTCCCTCTCGAGAAGAGTAATAGCTATGTCTTTTTAATATGAATTAAGAAACGTATCACAGTGACAAGCCCCCACCAGTCTCTGCTTTTGACACCTCCGTTTGCCTCAAGGCAGCGTGCCGACAATGTGCAGCGACTGTGGAGAAAACATAATGATTTATTCAGTCCTGCGTTCGGCAGAGTAACCGTGTCTTCCCCCGCTTGTCGACGTTCAGTCTCCATTCTCGTTGTCGAACACGTTTTCTGTTTTAATCTTTCATGTCCCGTGTCAATGTTTGGAATGTGGGATCTCTCCGCTCGCGTTACAAATTGTCTTGTATATCAGTGCTGTACGTCCACGTGGTATGACTCTGAAGGTGTGTTCGCCTTGATCGCGACAAGCAACCACTTCCAGAACGGCTGTCCTCGCAGTTTATGAGCGTGAATAACTCCTTTTTGCTCTGTCATTCCAGATAAATACCAGCCGGCAGCCACGTCATTAGAGGTGAGTTTCACATCACTTTCTCATTAGTCATTCTGTTTTCCATTTTGGGAAATTAGTTAATTTTTTACAGGAAAGTGCCGGTTGAGCAGGATTTTAAAATGAGCCATGTTCCCTCCAACACCGATTATGAGCCCTTTCGCTGCAAAACATGTGAATTCAGGCTTTTCACATTTAACAGTAGTTTGCTTCACTGATCATGTTTAACACACACTAAACTGTTTGAAGATCTTTTTTTCAATCCTGTCTGTCTATTCTCCACAGTTAGTGGGCAATCCTAATGTGTTTGAAAAAAAAAAAAAGTAAAGTTCTTGTCTGTTCAAATCAGCCTCCTAAATTCAGAAAGTTGTTGCTTGTCCTAGTTCGTGTACAAATTGTTTTGTGTCTTCACGTTTGTGTACAAATCACAATCCCTCCCCTGTCGTGAATCCTTTTGGGTGTGTGCCTCTCTCAAAGGCATGTAAAAAGAGAGCAGGTTATTCTTCTTCTTCCTGCTATTCACTGATCCATTGTTTATTTTTAATTTTTTTAAATCTCATTGTCATGATCATCACCGAAAAGCAAAAGAACATGCGGTCAGTGTGTGTTTTGCTGGGGCGTGTAATGTTTGGGGAGGGAGAAGCGCTCCACTCTGTGTACACAGACTAATTACACAGAGTCGGATCGTCCATTCGTGTTTGTCTTGAAGCGCATGTGATCCCAGGCATGCCCAGCATGTGTGTGTTTTGCATGGCTCGCTCCGAAACAAAATTCCTTTACCTCAGCTGACTGTCCGCACAGATGAAATCTCATGGTTGAGCCGCAGCTCCTTCGGCCTGACGGTGCCCGCCGCTGAATCGCTGCTTTGAAAATATGCAACGCTGCTTTTCCCTGAGACTGGTTGAGCTTAAATGAAATCGCAGTGTCTCTCTCGCTGTTGGTGTGGGTTTTTTTTCCCCGCCCGTGATGAGCTCTGCTATTGAGTTGGTCCAAGTAACCTCTAAAGGAGGTATGTTTTCCTTGGTGGTTATTAGTGGGAAGCAACGACTTGCACAACGGTCGGTTCAGTCCTCGCAATAGCAGGACGGAGTCAAGTTGGCTGTTAATTCGGTTTGAGTCTGTCGTTTGGTATTTCTCATGCGTTACGCCTTTGTTTTTCAAACCTTTACATGTCTACCAGGAGAAGTTAAAGTGAAGTCATAACGTTGAAGTATAGAGTCACGGTTAGAGTTGTGGTAAAAAAATTGCTTCCTTTTTATTTGCTTTAATTAGAAAGAAAATACCTTGGATATCCTTCTAACACAAGCTTAGTCTTACTCTTACGCGTTGGATCTTTGTATCTATATCGGCAATACCAGCTCTGAGTTTATTTACTGTCGCATTGGAAAGAAGATCAGTCACATCACAAACACAAGTGTCTCACTATTGTCGTTGTGTGTTTCCTTGGAGGTTGGAGGGAATGTTCGACTCATCTCTGTGTGATATTCGCAGCCTCTAAATGCCTTGAGTGATTAAAATGTTTGTGGTTTGTCTCTCAGCCCCTCGTGGAAGTGACTCATCTATGTCCCCATCCCGTCAACCAGTAGCACCTTCACCTCCGTCTGCTTCTAGTCTTTCTTACTACTCAGCAGCCGCTGTAGAGCCGACCCACTCGGCCTCATGCTCTCCACAGAATAATAATAATTCGATAAAAAGAATTCTGAGAAATGTCAAACGGCATACTAGTTATTTTGGATTTTTCTACGGGCTTTGTTTGCTGCCTTCTCCATATTAATACAATTTGAAGACGGTAGTATGATGCATTGTGCACCTTCTCTCAGGGCCAACAGGACGAGCTTAACCTAATTTGCAGCCTGTTGGAAGATTAAGGTGAGATTAGTTGTAATATCCTATTACAGGTTCTTCACTTTGCCAGAACTGCTCAGCTTCCTGTAAATCAGTTTGGGGTCAAGACAATTAGTTTTTTTCGGCGTCATATGTGAGCTAAAACCTCGGATTATGAATTAGATGCTAATAGACTATTAGTTTCACTTTCTATTCGCTGTTAATTTTAATCTTAGTTCAGGTTTTCATTTTTCTACCAACCAAATCATTTTCGAGTGACGTTAACGTGAGCATCGAATCAACCACAAGACAGAGAAATGAAATGCTGCCGCATCTGACTTCAGTGTTGAAGTAGACGGAATATATCAACAGTAAGATGTGGTGGGCACAGAGAGGGGGCAACCTCATCCCTGCACATCATCGATTTGAACACATTTCAAGACTTTTTTTGTATTAAAAGTAAAAAAATTCATGGTTTATTTGGCGATTTTGCTGAGATTGGAATTCTTTTTTGCATGTCAGTAGTGTTACGGTATTGACATCCACAATGCAGCTGTTTGAATAGCGTGTGTGTGTGTGTGTGCGTGCGCATAGCTGATGGATGCCTCTCCTCACAGCCTTCCACCAGCCTTTGAGCTCTGCCTCCACAAAGCCTGTCTCTCCTCTCTCTCTCTCTCTCATCTCCTCTCTCTCTCTCTCTCTCTCTCTCTCTCTCTCTCTCTCTCTCTCTCTCTCTCTCTCTCTCTCTCTCTCTCTCTCTCTCTCTCTCTCTCTCTCTCTCTCTCTCTCTCTCTCTCTCTCTCTCTCTCTCTCTCTCTCTCTCTCTCTCTCTCTCTCTCTCTCTCTCTCTCTCTCTCTCTCTCTCTCTCTCTCTCTCTCGTTGGCTCTGATGTCAGCCTGCACATTGCAGGAGCAGAAACAGGGTTTTGCATGCACTTTATTTTATTCACTATTCCATTTGACTTTTTTTGTGGGTGGAGTCTGATATTTGCAGCCTGATTTTGGCAGTGCAGTTTCTGAATTCACACCCAGGAGTGACACGCGGACACTCACTGACCTCATTGTGTTACATCCCACTTCTATCCAAATCAATCAATTGATTATTTTATGTGTCACTGGCGGTGTCACTTAAAACCAGCAATGCAGCTTTTCTTTTCTTTTTTTTTTTTTTACAGCCCCCAAGGTTGCGCGGATGTCTTTATTAGGACCTTCACAAGGAAGCATTCTGGTGAAACAGTCAATTTATTCAGTGTATATCTAATCCTAAAGAGATCTATTCCTTTGGATTTCCTGTCTCACTGAGTCCCAGAGGATGCATTTTGTTTCCTCCACAGTCTGTGATGTCTCTAAAGTTAGCACATTTAGATCCACAGATGTTTTGATAGCTGTGTGAAGGCCCTGATGATTTTTTGAAATACAAAAAAAAAAAAGAAGTATGAAACCTGTTTTTCGTCGCCCTCAAAGACGCTGCCTGTCAGATTT